>NC_004766.1:147500-150568 GCF_014529385.1 Adiantum capillus-veneris | reverse complement strand
TAAGATAGGTTTTTGTCTTTTTGGCGGGAACGGAGAAAGTCGCAATTTGTCTCTTCCGCCTGTTGCATGTGCCTATCAACCAATAGTTGTTGAAAGGATTTCGTTGCAAAAGGGAAAAGGACAAATAACCAAGAAGGAATTTGAGACGAAACCCTTGGCGGGAGATGAAAACAAATGATGAGGGATTCCTCGAGAAGTTAACAACTATTCTTTGCATCGAGTGATTCTGGATTTTTTGAGGAAAAATGGATTTGAGACATACACGAGGAAGGTTCTGGGAGCAATACCAGTTATGACTCCCCTCCGAACCAGGAGCCGTGTGAGGTGAGAATCTCACGCACGGTTCTGAATGAGCGAAAAGATCGAAAATCTTCTTTTCGACTCTGACTCCCCTACACCAGTCGTTGCTTTTTTCTCCGTTACCTCCAAAGTAGCAGCTCCAGCTTCATTTACAAGACTCTTCGGTCTAATTTTCCCATACTTCTCTAATGAGTGGCATGTCGCGGTGGGATTATTAGCTACCTTTAGCATGATATTGGGAAATTTAATTGCCGTTACTCAGAGAAGCGTAAAACGTATGCTAGCTTATCCTTCTATAAGCCAAATTGGATATATCATGATTGGGGTACTTTCTGCAGACTCAGGGAACGGTTACGCAAGTATGATAACTTATACGTTTATCTATATACTCATGAATTTGGGAACTTTTGCTCGTATCACCCCATTTGGTTTACGAACCGGAACTGATAATATCAGGGATTATGCGGGATTATACATGAAGGATCCTGTTCTAACATTTTCTTCGGTTTTACGTTCACCATCCCTAGGGGGTATGCCTCCACCATCCGGTTTTTTTGGTAAACTCTATCTCTTTTGGCATGGATGGAAAGCTGGTTTGTACTCATCAGTTCCGGTGGCGCTCGTCACAAGTGTCATTTCCATCTATTACTATCTAAAAATAATTAAATCAATGTTCACCGGGAAGAGTGGGAGGAGCGATACACCCCTAAATTCTAGACAAAATTCATTAGTTTCTCTATCAATTTCGATTTCGAAAAATTCTCTTGAAATAGCTATGATCATTCGTGCGCTAGCATCAACCCTATCGGGTATATTCATAGATCCTATTATCGAGATCACACGGAATACCTTCTTTTAGACCCACTTCAAATTATAGTACGAAACCTCCTTTTCTTTCTTTTCTCTCTTCTTTTCCCTCTTTCTTTCTTCTTTTTTTTTTTTTTTCCTCAAATGAATTAAAAGCTGGTTCGGCTATCCCAACTAGTTCGTCTGTGCAATTTACGAAATAGTTCTATCTTCTTCGGTAATTGATCCTGGCATTCTCATATCTAGCTTGTCTTCTTGCACCCAGAATCACTTGCTAGGAAAATGATCCCTCGTCTATTCCGGAGAAGATAGAAGTATTTCCGCGCAGTGCACAGTTGGAGTTGCGCAGTAACAACCCACGCCGTTACATCCAGCCGAGTATTTAGGCGAAGGGGGAATACCCCCCCTTTTTTTGTGTATTCATATGGCATCATTTTCTCAATATTGGTGAAAAGACTTGCCTGTGAGACAAGCGTGGGCTTGTCAGGTCATGAGAAAAAGAGGCCTCTGTACGAGGAAGGAATCAAACATTGAGAGATGATTGATCGCGGGCGGGACTAGATTTGAACCCTTGGCCATAGTCAGTATGAACTGGAACCTTACCACTACCCGGGGAATCGATGAATAATTAAAAAGGTTTGTGGATTTCGTTTCAATCTTAGTGGAGTCTCCCAGTTAGCAGTTATTAAATCCAGCAAAAAAGGAATGAAAATCCGGTTTAGGAGTTGACAGGACTAGAGAGATATTGGTACAATTGAATCGGTTCACAGAACTCCCTCACGTTCCTTTGCTTCGAAACGAGGGTAGGCACACCAGACACAAAATTGAGTGATGCGTAATACGGACGGAGGTTCGAATCCTCGCAAGGCGTCCGGAACAAAAGTCGTCTTGCATTTCCGGAATAAGTCTCCCGACCCCTTGCTTTCCACCAAGAGAAAGCAAAAAGAACCCGGGCGGGAAAGTTTGATTTGGTCAATCTCCTTGCCCCTCCGAACTAAGTGGCGACGAAACCGATCTTCGTATCGAGATGCGGGTGGGTCCTGTTGCTTCGGTGTCCCCCGAAGCTAAATCTATCAAAAGAAAAGGAAATCCTTGGGAAATTTAATATTCCCTAGTACCAATCCGTAAAAATGGAATGTAAATCCTGGGATTGTTGACTACTAAGAGTCTCTCTTATCATTCTATGGAGTTTCCATAGATAGGTAAGGTCGTAAGTCCCACCTTTTCTATTTTCCCCTCTCCAAACCAAGGGTGGGGCGGCAAAGAAGATATTGGGTCTCGCCCCAATGCGGTACTCAAAGAATAGTCTTACGGGATAGAGAAGAAGGAGGGGTAGGAAGTGGCGGCTTAGACTGATACACGGACGTGATTCGTCTCTTAAAAAAAAAAAAAGATTTGAATGTGAATAAGATGGACCAAAAATCCTAGTATTTCCCCAAACAGGCAGGGGATGGGATTTTGAAAACCCATTCTTTCCCTGTTTCCAAAGGACTCAAAATCCTTTAAATGAGACTCAAAATCCCATTCCTAAACCGACCGAGTATCTGGTTAGACACCCCTAACCAGATACTCGAAGTTTCCGCCATCCTTTTTCTTTTTTATAAGAAATGGTTTCATTAATTCCTTAAGCAGTAGGTAAATAAGATGCTCCATCTCCAATCGAAATGGAGCTATGTTGGATTCGGCTTATTCTCCACGCCGACTACTCCCGAGAGAAAATGCAGGGTACCAACCCAAACCCAGGCAAGATGGGAGGGAGATTTCCTTCGAGGATGAAGGGTTGCGGGCGAGGAGGGATTCGAACCCCCGACACCGTGGTTCGTAGCCACGTGCTCTAATCCCCTGAGCTACAGGCCCCACCTCTACTGGATCCGCTCCGGGATCCACTTGGATCGGACTAGAATTAAATTGTTTTATCCCCCCCCCCCATCCCACCTATCCCGTCGGGAGAGCCGCGTAAG
>NC_004766.1:95000-137500 GCF_014529385.1 Adiantum capillus-veneris | reverse complement strand
AGACATAAAAAAAAATTGGTTGAAGTCTGACGTAGTTGTAAACTCGTGGTACATCGGAGCAGTGTAGCGAACGAAATTAGAAATATCGAATCGGATCCAATTTATCGCAATCGATTGGCAAACATGCTAGTTGATCGTATCCTGAAAAACGGCAAAAAATCACTAGCTTATCAGATTTTTTATCAGGCTATGAAGCGGATTAGATAAAAGACAAATAGGAACCCACTGTCTGTTCTGCGACAGGCAGTGCGTGGGGTAACTCCCGATGTAGTCACAGAAACCAAACGTGTGGGTGGATCAACTTATCGAGTTCCCATTGAAGTAGTACCTGCAAAAGGAAAAGCTTTGGCCATCCGGTGGTCATTGATCGCATGTCGAAAACGCTCAGGTCGAAGTATGGCTTTAAGGTCGAGTGATGAATTGATAGATGCCGCCAGAAATTCTGGGAGTGCCATACGGAAGAAGGAAGAGACTCATAAAGTTGCGGAAGCTAACAAAGCTTTTGCCCACTTCCGTTAGTTTTGCTTAGATGAGATTAGTTCCAATCCACAATCTTTTCGTTGTGGATTGGAATCGGGGCGCAAGTATCGGGGAATCGAGAAACACTACGCAGAGATGGATGAGTGAGGGGTTGACGACTACTTCCTCCTTAGTTCGTCAATTATTCCAATATTTACAATACGTTGGCCGATGCAAAGCTGCGGAGTGCTTCGTCCATGAAAAGGCTTGACGCAGGATTCTTTTTTTTTTTTATTTTTTAGAGACCAAAATTGATTAGGGGCGTGCATTACCTAGGAGAGAAATTTCATTTCTCCCTCTCCCCTTGTTTTAGGGAATCCAGGTTGTGAAATAAGTGACAAAAAATTTTGAGATACGGGGAAAAAGCCTCTGTATCCAAGAATTCTAGAGACTCAATCGATTTTGGTTGACACGGATAGGTTTTTGTGATATGCTACATAGTAACAGGCTTACTAGCCTGGGGAATCACTAATTCCTTTTCGAAAACCAAAAATTCCCATGACCGCAACTTTAGAACGACGCGAAAGCGCAAGCCTATGGGGTCGCTTCTGCGACTGGATCACCAGCACTGAAAACCGTCTTTACATCGGATGGTTTGGTGTCTTGATGATTCCCACCCTACTAACCGCAACCTCTGTATTCATCATCGCCTTCGTCGCAGCTCCTCCCGTAGATATTGACGGTATTCGCGAGCCCGTTTCTGGTTCTTTGCTATACGGTAACAACATTATCTCTGGCGCTATCATCCCTACTTCTGCAGCTATTGGGTTACACTTCTACCCAATCTGGGAAGCAGCTTCCGTCGATGAATGGCTTTACAATGGTGGTCCCTACGAACTGATCGTTCTTCACTTCCTACTTGGTGTAGCTTGCTACATGGGTCGCGAATGGGAACTAAGCTTCCGTTTAGGTATGCGCCCCTGGATTGCTGTCGCTTATTCAGCTCCAGTCGCAGCTGCTGCCGCCGTCTTCCTGATCTATCCAATTGGTCAAGGAAGTTTCTCTGACGGTATGCCTCTGGGCATTTCTGGTACTTTCAACTTCATGATCGTATTCCAGGCTGAGCACAACATCCTTATGCATCCTTTCCACATGTTGGGTGTAGCTGGCGTATTCGGCGGCTCTCTATTCAGTGCTATGCATGGTTCTTTGGTAACTTCTAGTTTGATTAGAGAAACTACTGAGAATGAGTCTGCCAATGCAGGTTATAAGTTTGGTCAAGAAGAAGAAACTTACAACATTGTAGCTGCTCACGGCTACTTCGGTCGTTTGATCTTCCAATATGCTAGCTTCAACAATTCTCGTTCTCTACACTTCTTCTTAGCTGCTTGGCCCGTGGTAGGTATCTGGTTCACCGCCTTAGGCATCAGTACTATGGCATTCAACTTGAATGGTTTTAACTTCAACCAATCTGTGGTTGACAGCCAAGGTCGCGTTATAAACACCTGGGCTGACATCATAAACCGCGCCAACCTAGGTATGGAAGTCATGCATGAACGTAACGCTCATAACTTCCCCTTAGACTTAGCCTCTGTCGACGCCCCTTCTATAAACGGATAATATCCGTCTGGTTAGGCAGCACAGCTGGATACCAAACCCTTCAATTTAAGAAGATATAGTTTGGTATCCAATGAAAAGGAAAAGGTAAGGTCCGTACGGTGGAGCAAAAAGGGAGAGGATAACGGACTGTCACAATCTCACGGTCATCAGTTTCCCATCTCGAATTGAGAAGAACGAAGAATTGGAATATCCTTCCGGGATTTCCTAATTGAAAAGAGTTACTAATTTGATTCGCTGAATTCTTGTAACCTTTCAATCTTTTGGGTAGAAGGAGTTGGGAGTACATTCCTCATTTTGCAGATTCTATGTTGTCTTGTTAGATACATGCAGTTAATATGGATGTGTATCATCCAAATAAGCTATCTAGCTTAACAGATGGATCTCGTTCACATTTGGGGAGCCCCTTAACAAAAGCAAGTGGCAAAAGGGGCGGACGTAGCCAAGTGGATCAAGGCAATGGATTGTGGATCCATCACGCGCGGGTTCAATCCCCGTCGTTCGCCCATCCGAGTAATTCAATACTACTGCTCCGCCCGCTTAAGGCAGGGAAAATTTGCCGAGTTGGGTGGGATATATGCGGGTCTCCTCGACAATAACATCTGAGAATTCCCAATTTCATTCCAGCTTCGGATGCAACTATTTACGGAAAGAACCAGACTCGTCTGATAGATTTCCTCCATCACATCTTGAAATGTTCGAAATTCTCAGTATAATAAATATGGGAAATAGATAGATAAGTAGTCTCAGAACTAATATGGGAAAAAAGCTATGGTAAAAAAGGTGATAGAAAAAGGAAGAGGAGTAAGGGGCCGAGATTATTCATCTAAAGTTTGGGACTTCTTAGAAATCGATGCATTAAACTACTTCTCCGAATCATTGAAAAACCACTATCTCGAAGAACTTGTAGTTAGTCCAGCTTCCACTGCTGAACCTTTCATCAGATTATCTGACTTGTGATTTCTAAGTTTACTGTTTCTACGTAATCTGCGTCATTCAATAATGAGGGGTAGTGGCGTCACCCTGGAAATGCTGATGTTGCTGGCGATACCAATTTTTATGCATTGCCTGAGTTACAAAAATTCGATTGATAGGGGTTTTGTATTAGCAAAAGTCATTGATGGAGGTGAGGGGATAAGAAAGAAACAGACGGAAAATTATGGCAATTTCTCCTACGATTGCTTCCTCCAATTCAAGAGATTTTTATCCGTCGGAAGAGATGGGAAGAGAGAAATACTGGAGCCCTACTACTTAGGTTTGAACAAAGATATTTCAATTTCTGCAAGTTCTTCAAAGGAGGAAAGAGAAATCCGTTATGATGTCACGACTCCCTTGCCTTCCGGTAGGTGGAAGGCACGCATAATGAGGAGGGATTCCCTACTATTTGGCGGGGATAGATTCAAGGGGAAAACTGAAGGGATTCAAGTGGTTCGTGGGGGTAGGTATCTGCAAGATTTAGTTAGGTTTTTCAAATTCTATAAAAACTTGGTAGTTTCCAAAAACGGAAGTGACTGCCACCAAAACAATTTTGATTCGTTGCTTCTCCGGGAAATCTGTGACAAGCAAGATCTGGGTCGGTTACAAGCAATACGGTTGGGAAACAATTCATTAAGTTCCGTAGTATTGTACCCCTTTGAATCTGAATCCGCAGATTCAGCCGATCCCCGGAGGGACGGATCGGCATTTCCCTCTGAGCAAGAAGTCTTTTCCAACTTGTATTCGTTTACGTCTCGTGAGAAAACAATATTGTTTCGCAACTCTATATCTGGATTAGATTATGGAGAAGATGAGGGAGGCTTTCCCGTTCTACATGCTTATTCACAAGTTAGAAATCAATTAATAAACCGACTCACCAACTTCCTTTCGATAATTAGGAAATCAAACCTTCCTCTTGGTGGGAAAATAGTTATTGACGTCAGTAATAGGATCAAATCCGAGAGAGTCTTTTTTCCATCGGGAATGAAAAAAAATATGCCGTTTACCAAAATATCTGGCAAGAAACTTAGGTTAGCAAGTGGCGGATACTTCGACTTCGTTGAGATTTTCCCAACCTATTTTAAAGCATCCTTAGAGATACCTAGGGAAACAACTAATCAAAATGGAAATACTAATTTTTTAGACGAATTGGAAGGAGGGGGGAACCTAGATTCAATTTATTCTCTAGTTAGATTATATGGGCGAAATAGAATCATACCTCTCTACTCAACATACATATTTCTTCTCCACGATTATTTTTGTGCGTTATCCACTGAATATTTCTTCCGAATCAAATATTGGTTGGATGGCTGGACGGGTGGCAGAGTATACATCAGTTTCACGGGAATTGCAACTGAAGAAACAGTATTCAAGTGGAAGGATGACGTAGAGCGTCTATCGAACGAATATGTTACCTCCCATATTGGTCAGTGTAGGAATGTTCAATCAAATCTGTATAGACGGCTCGATGCAACACGGAATTTGTATGTTTCGCCTGTTAAGAAATTCTTGGGAGAAGCAATGAAGTACAACTTGGCAGAATTAATCTGCCGTGTGTCACTAGTGGGAAACGAGTTGCTAAATAAGACTGGTGTCAGTCTCCGTAGTACCAATAGACATACCAAGAAATATTTTCACCGATTTCTCGATGTGTTATTTCTTTCCAAAATGATTGTTGCTGAGGCTACTCGCCAGAAAATTCTGATAGATACCGTTGATTACTGCATCGAAAAATTGGACGACATAGATTTTGAAAAATTGAACAAAATGGATCGTATTGAGCTTGATTTTTTCTCAAGTTTATCCGATGGTTACATTGACGAAGAGATACTTCTTTTCAAAACAATTCTTGAAGAAAGAAAAAGTTTCTTAGTCGAGTCTAGACTGTTAACAAGTGAAAAATCGGTAGGCTCCTCGACTGCGCTAAAACCTGCGTCGAATTTCACCTCTCTCGGGTTGTCTTGCATCGAAGCTATCCGAGCAGGATTCTCGGGTGAGGCTCTTTCTATTATGGGGAGACAAAATTGGAATCTGTTTGTGTGTGATTTAAGCCGTGGGGGGAATTCAATTAGGAATATTGGTGAGAGTCTTCCAAAAAACATTTCCGATCAAATGGATGAAATAAACAACTCACCTATACGGAGCCGGGCTGGAAACAACTTTATCCAGAGAATCAAAAGGGGTTTCTTCGTCGGGAACTGTAGCAATAGTTATCTCGACGTGTTAGAAAACTTTTATTTGAGCTCCGACGAGAAAGCCATCTCCTCATCTGATATCCTTTCACTTATTCACCTCCAATTGTCAGATTCGTTATCATCCAATTTTTCGAAACAAACGGCAGGGGAGGTAGCTGATCACTTACTCACACCAATTCAACTTATTTCGCCTAACCTGCATGAATCCGCGACCATAGTAACTCATTTGGATGGACTTCCCAATTCTATTTCGGATCTGAATGGGTTACTGGCAAGTTTGAGCTCATCCCCCCGTGAAGCGACAGACTCGTTCCTATTTTCGTGTAGTAATGATGGAGTTTCTTTGGAGGAGGCGTCGAGAAACTCCGACTCGTGGTCGGATCATCAGCGAACCCAACCTCGTCGGAATCTGCTGGTATTAGATCGAGTCAATTCGGAGAAGTTTTTCAAAGATGGATTAGACTCGAGAAATGGTTCCCCCACGAGTCAAGTCTATCGAAACGGGTTGTCTATTGAGTATTTTTGGGAACCGAAAAAATTGGATACACCTTATTGGTCGCTAAGATTCTCATTATTCAATGGCGTAACATCAAGATTTATAGCGGGATCAATTGGGGAGGATGTTACCCGCCAAGATGCGGGGTTCGCAGATTCATCTGCCCGGGAAGAAGCTACTTGCCCGTCCCATTTCATCAATTTCAATGAATTATCAGAAGATTTGAACAGATATAAGATCTCTTGGATTTTCTGGAGAGACAGTATCGGCGAAAATTGGAGCTTATTGGGAGATTATATACCCCTGTTTTTTACCCCCACCTGGTGGAGATACTTCTGCGATCTAATTACAAAAGCATATCCGGAAATAGTACTTAAGATAAGTTACGACTCAAATCATGATCTTCGTAGAATTTCTGAAGGAATTGCTAGGGGTTTAGTAGGTAGCGCGAAGGGCTATTTACTCCGAAGCCTGCAAAGGCTAGGATTGATATTCGGAAACAATTCTATTAATACTATATCATCCGAGACAGATCTTCTCATTCTCGAAAAAATCCCTGATAAAGCGGAGATTTTACATCCGGGGGAATGGTCGGTATCTCAATTTTCCAATAGGCCTATCTCCTATTGCTGCATCCTCTCAATATTACTTGTTCTCCTGTCATTGAAACATCCTTTGTCTGCCGTTTCGGGTTCCAATTCCTTTCATTTGTGGAAACGTTTTGCTACTATTGACTATTTAACAGACCCAATGCGTGGATCCTATTTGAGAAAGGTAATGTATTCCCCCCCGACAAGCTAAATGTTAACAAGAGATCTACTAATTCATTCTCTCAATAGATTCTTGAATTGTGTAAGTAATATACTTTTTTTCCTTTTCGTGAAAAATGAAATTGATTCGTGGATATTTCGTAGAGAAAGCTCTGATATTTTAGATAGTAATAAAGAACTACTGACTCAACATTTGGTAACGACTAAGATTCTCTACAGGTATGCATCGAAATCAAAATTCAATTATGATTTATCGAGCAACAAGATTTTTCATGAACCTTACCCGCAAGATAGATCCAACGTTTTGGCATACTTACTTCAATTCTGGCAAAATGATCTATTGGGTCACAAGATTCGTAAGTTGGATCCTGCGGAGAAGTGGGCTTTTTCCGCCCTTGGGAGAGATATTCTATTTTCGGCAACAACAAGGCGAAGAGACAGTCTACTAAATATGCCATGTCGTGACATACCTATTTCACTCCAATCGGGATTATTACCATCCAAAGGAATTTTGCTAGTAGGACCTGTAGAAACTGGCAGATCCTCTCTTATTAGAGATGTAGCATCCAACTCCTACTTTCCAGTGGTGAAACTACCACTCAAAAAATTCATATACAACCGATCTTTTTTCAATAATGTACGTGGAAATTTCATCTCGAAAGAGAGCGTACACCGATTAAATATCGTCTTTGAAATAGCGAAAGAAATGTCTCCTTGTACATTATGGATTCAAGATATTCATGAATTGAATATTTGTCGTTCGTATAATAAGCTAGAAGCTGATCCCAAATTTCTACTTTGCCAAATATTGAAGAGTATTGGTCACAAGCTCGGCAACTCCGACATCCGCGAGAATGTCGTTATTGCCACGACTCACGTACCTGCGAGGATAGATCCAGCTTCAGTAGCTCCGAATCGGTTAAACTAATTAATAAATTTTCGGAGGTCCAATGGGCGTCAACGTCAGAAAGAATTGTCAATTCTATTACGTATCAAAGGTTTCGAGGTAGGGGCTAATCCGACTCTTCTTGAGAGTACTGTGTCTGGAACTGCAGGTTATAGTAAACGAGATTTACTTCTTCTCGCTAATGAAGCGTTATTGATAGGTACTTCCAAAGGGAGAAAGTTTGTATGTAGCAACACAATTGGATTAGCTTTGCATAGGCAACATTCGACTGTTAGTGATATGGGCAATGAGATGGAATCTAATTCTGAATGGGAAATCTCTTCCTACAAGATGGCAGAAGTAAAGAATAGTTTGACAGATATTTCTCTCACAACTTTTCCATTTATTGGTCGTGACGAGTTAAAAATGCGATTTTATTACTTGTCTAACTGGTATGTGGAACCTTCAACAACCGAATCAACAATTGATGAATTCACTATGTTTTTGCATCTCCCAGAGCTAATAGCCAAATTAGTAGCTCGCGATTCGTTCCAAATGGATAGGGGAAAAGAAGATAATTTCATTGTTATCGACAAACTCGTAGAGAATGACTTAAACCTAGCTTGTGGCGTCCTAGAAAACCTCTCGAATAATTTCCCACGTCCGGAAATTTGTAGGGGAGAGAGCCGGCGCAGTAATAGTTTTCCTCCCCCTCTTCCTATTGGAAAACCCAAGTATTGCTCAGGTGTAACCTCTCTAAGTCGCTCTTCCAAATCTCTGAAAAGAGGGAGAATTAGTAGTCTAACCGATTTCGAGATGCAACAGTCACCCGAATTAAGAAACTCAGCGGCAGAGATATCGCGTGAGATTACTTGGTCCCGCAAGGCTTGGCGTCTCCGTTTCCTGCGAAGCGGGACTTACGAATTGATGGGGGTATTATCCGAACCCAACCATTTGTATAACTTAATTCTTCTTTACTACAATCAGAATTACATACCCCAACAAGATTTTGAATTCAGTAAGATTAGGGGAAAGAGAAGTAAGTGGCGCGAGAAAAGCGGGTATCTTTTCAGCTTCGAGAAATCTGTCACTAATGGAACAGATAATTCCATTAAAAGATTGGAAAACCGATTGGATAATATGTTGTTACGTGAGCAATTTCTCGAATTGGGAATCTCTGGCGATTCATCTAATGAGTATGAAACACATTGTGATCGATTGAATGAAATGACTCGACTCTTCGGGGGGCGCTTCATCTGGGACCCCATGCTTCTGTTCCAGCCAGACCCTAACATTCCTTCCCTGCGCCGCAACTTGTTGTCAACGAAAGAACTGGCACGGAGGCTTCACACCATTTACGGTATGAGAAGGCAGCGCCTTCAGAAGATGTCAAATAATAAAATTAAAGATTTTTTCCTCTATAGCGAAGAGAATCCAAAATTGAAACCCGACTCATCTCTCAATCGGCGGAATAATCTTCCTCTGGAAGAGGAGGAGCGAGATTCCGAATACGTCAGGGAAACCTCTTCCGTAGATATACATCTGCAATATCCGCAGATATTTACTCCCGTTCGTTTGGGTTGCTACGCGGTAGCGGAGGATTTCCCGGAACGATTTCTTCGGTTTAGGCTTCTGGTTCATAGAAACAAATGGCTGAGACGGAACCGTTCCCCATTTCGGGATTTTCTTATTTATAATATGTTGCTTGAAACTTATGAATATCTATCCAATCCGTTTCGGTTTGGTAAAGCATCACTGGATTGAACAATGAAACAATTCCTTCATGAAAGTTCGATGTCATGAAACAACTGTTGTTTCCTCACCTAGATACTCCCCACTCCGTTTAGATCTCTAGCCATAGAATTGGAAGCCAACTCACTCAGTAGGAGGAAGATCTCTATTTTCCTTTTACTGATACGGAAAATCTAATTATAGCATTTCAAAAAGAAAAGAAGTTGGAGAACAGTTACTATAGGAATTAGGAGTCTCTCCACTGAGAGGTAGGATTGGAAGGAGTGATATAGGTTATTCCGCAGGAATTATGCGAACGAAGACAATTCTTTGTCTTCCCAATAACTATCCTCGATAAGATTTTGGATTTCCCCCCCCCCCCTCACCCTCCCCAAGTAGCTCCAAGGATCTCATTGAGGCGTCGAAATCTAAGAATTTCCACTTTAAATCAATCCGGTGTATCGAATGACTGGAATGGGCCAATTAAATTAGTCAAGTGGGGGGGGGGGGAGAACGGAACGTGCCAATATTCTCGTTTCCATTCGTTGGTGTCGAGGCCTAAAATAGCGCGATAGCAAACCATTCAGTGGTTGGTGGGTCACGCCAACTTGATTTGGCATATGTGTGATGTGAAATACAGCTCTCCTAATCCTAATTAGTATTAGTGGAAATTCTTGACGTAGATACGGATCTCCCCGGATAGGATTCGAACCTACGACCAATCGGTTAACAGCCGACCGCTCTACCGCTGAGCTACCGGGGAAAATGGTAGGGGATTCAGTCCCATACACACTTGCTTGAATACCTTTTTTCCAGAAGCCAATTCCAAATCTGGAAGGAGTTAAGCTTTCTTTGCCATTGCAAAAACTTTGCGTACTCCCTAGCCCCCATTCATTATAGGGGGGGGTAGTGGCGATAGCAATCCCATTCGAATGGAGGGGCCCCCAAATCATGGGCGTGGGAGGGTGGGGGGGGGGGTCAACCGGCCGAGACGAGGTCAAGATCAACCTGGCAAGCCCCTCCCAAGATTCGTATTGATCAATCACCAATGAGTGGTTTCTATTCCCCCCTTCCGGGAGGCGTAGTAGAATAGTTGCGGGATTCTTCCTCCACGTTATTTTGAGGACTAGAATTAGGGGGAATAGAGGAAGCAAAATAGAATTAGAAAGATGGGGAAGATGAAAAATAGTCGGGAGAAATGAACGCGAATTGGAGTTTCGTGAAACGAAAGTAGCAGTTTATGGAAAAGGTGGAATTGGAAAATCAACAACTAGCTGTAATATATCGATAGCTTTAGCCAGAAGAGGAAGAAAAGTCTTACAAATTGGATGTGACCCAAAACATGATAGTACATTTACACTAACAGGATTTTTAATACCTACAATTATAGATACTTTACAGGTGAAAGATTACCACTATGAAGATGTATGGCCCGAAGATGTGATTTATAGAGGTTACGGCGGGGTAGATCGTGTAGAAGCTGGAGGACCCCCTGCAGGAGCAGGATGCGGCGGGTACGTTGTGGGAGAAACGGTAAAACCTTTGAAAGAATTAAATGCTTTTTACGAATATGACATCATTTCATTCGATGTTCTGGGAGATGTTGCTTGCGGGGGATTTGCCGCTCCCTTAAATTATGCGGATTATTGCATTATTATAACTGATAATGGCTTCGACGCTCTATTTGCGGCAAACCGTATTGCCGCTTCAGTTAGAGAAAAATCACATACCCATCCCTTGCGACTAGCGGGTCTAGTTGGAAACCGAACATCCGGAAGAGATCTTATTGATAAATATGTAGAAGCTTGCCCCATGCCTGTACTAGAGGTATTGCCCTTAGTAGAAGATATTCGCGTATCGAGAGTGAAAGGAAAAACCTTGTTTGAAATGGCTGAATATCAACCGAATTTAAATTATGTTCGTGATTTTCATTTGAATATAGCAGATTAAATCTTATCCGAGCCAGAGGGAGTCGTGCCAAGGGAAATTCCAGATAGAGAATTGTTTAGCTTGCTCTCTGATTTTTATTTAAATTCCACCTTTACAAATGAAAGTGATGGTGGATATGACCACCAAGATGTTCCGCTTGACTTTACAATTATTCGATGATGAAGAGAGTAAATCTTTGTGTGTATACATAGATGGATTTACATCCACACTTTTCTAATCTAAGGAAACACTTTCATGAAAACTCCGGAGACTCTTGCTTTCGAATGTGAAACCGGCAATTACCATACGTTCTGCCCAATTAGTTGTGTAGCTTGGTTGTACCAAAAAATTGAAGATAGTTTTTTCCTGGTAGTGGGTACAAAAACTCGTGGTTATTTTTTGCAAAATGCTCTTGGAGTGATGATTTTTGCCGAACCTCGATATGCAATGGCAGAATTGGAAGAGGGCGATATCTCAGCTCAGTTAAATGATCAGAAAGAGTTGGAAAAGATTTGCTTACAAATAAGAGACGATAGGAATCCCAGTGTTATCATTTGGATTGGCACTTGTACTACAGAGATAATAAAAATGGATTTGGAAGGTATAGCGCCAAAATTGGAAAAACAAATTGGAATACCTATAATAGTTGCACGAGCAAATGGATTGGATTACGCCTTCACTCAGGGGGAAGATACCGCGTTGGCTGCCATGGCGCATCGCTGTCCGGAATACAAACATTGCACAACGAACTTGAAGAACCGGACTGATGAAATGGCGCGTATTGATAATCATACTACTAACAAATCTCCCTTTGAAGCGAGTAAATTGACAAGATTCAATTTAGTGCTTTTTGGTTCTTTATCCTCCAGTATAGCTTCGCAACTGAATTTAGAATTGAAACGCCAATCAATTTCTGTTTCAGGTTGGTTACCTTCGCAGAAATACGAGGAACTCCCCGGCTTAGGAGAGGGTATCTATGTTTGCGGAGTGAATCCTTTTCTGAGTCGTACAGCAACAACATTAATGCGTCGCCGGAAATGTAAGTTAGTTGGAGCACCTTTCCCAATTGGTCCGGATGGCACACGCGCCTGGATCGAAAAAATTTGTTCAGTTTTTGATATTAAGTCATACGGTCTAGAAAATAGGGAAAGTGAAATATGGGAAAATGTCAAAGATTATATCCAGGTAATAAATGGTAAATCCGTATTCTTTACGGGAGATAATTTATTGGAAATTTCTTTGGCAAGATTTTTAATTCGATGCGGAATGATTGTTTACGAAGTAGGAATTCCCTATATGGATAGACGATACCAAGCTGCTGAGCTTTTGTTTTTACAACATACTTGCCGGAAGATGAAAACACCCCTACCCCGGATTGTTGAAAAACCCGACAATTATGGACAGATACAACGTATGCATGAGCTTAAACCACATTTGGCTATTACGGGAATGGCTCATGCTAATCCTTTGGAGGCTAGAAATATAGATACCAAATGGTCAGTTGAATTCACATTTGCACAAATTCACGGATTCAGTAGCGTTCGAGACATCCTCGAACTAGTTACTCGTCCGCTGCGACGTAGGGGTGTTATAACCCCAGGTTTTCGCAGCTTATCAAAACAAACGACAGGAGATTGATTAAATTTTTATTTAATCTTTAAAAATTACATAACAATTGGTAGCGAATCACTATGAAGAGATATTTAACTCCGTTTACTCAATTCCTTAATCAATAATTTTGTCAATTCCACAATTTTGAAAACGATTAAGGAGGGAAATCATACTTTTTTTTTTTTCAAAATTTCCCGGAATCACTTGAATAATCTTGCATTTCCGCGTATAATAACGTTAATACTATTGGTACTGGTAGAAATAGAAGTAGATTTAAAGGAAATGTTGGAAGGTAGAGTTTTAAGAAAGATTTTAATAAACAAGCAATAAGTACGTGAGACTACAAACAATTAGTAAAATTTTCTACACATCAAAAAAGCTGCAACGAATACAAAGATATTGTTGTCACTGCCCTGGCCAAAACTGATGGATCCCTATATGCTACTTGGTTTCTACTATGGGTTACTTACAACATTACCCGTGGGACCTTCGCAAATCCTATGTGTGAGATCTTTTCTTTTGGGTGGGAATCTAAGTGGGCTAATTTCTATCAGTGGGTCGGTATTGGCACAACTAATAACTGCATCATCAATCTACTGCTCGCCAATTTATCTATTACTGCTAAGGCCACATTTACTAACTATTGTGGCAATACCGTATACACTTCTCTTTTGTCTGGTAATCAAGGATTTTCCAAATTATCAGATTTTGCGTCCCGTGACATCATTACGTGACTCACGAGTAGCTAGATTATTTTTGATAAGTTTCTTTTTTCAAATATTGAACCCAATAATGTTACCAAATAGTGTGTTAACAAGACTGATTTATCTATACTTCTTCAGGTATAGCACCAATACAGTTTTTATGGTATCTACTTTTATGGGTTGGTTAACTGGTCAGGCAGCATTCAATTTTTTTTCTAGACTACTTTTAAGTCGGGTGAAAGGGGATTCCCCGATATTATATCTAGTGGCGAAACGTTTTATATATGCAACTTTTAGTATTGTTTCCATCTCATATGCTGTGGCATATTTGGGTAGAGCTCCGGTCTCTTTTTGGACCAAAAAGTTCATGAATGAATCTCATGATAGAGAAATGAATCTTTGGGAAATTGCTGAATATTCGGATCTATTGTGGTGGTTTTTTAAACCGTGGCCCACTTCTTTTTTTGATCCCTCTAGGGCAAATCGGAGTAATCGATTTGTCAAAAATCGTCGATTCCACATGAATAATACTTTTTATAAGGGGAGAACATCCACATACTTTTTTGAAAAATGTTTAACTGATGGTAAAGAGAGATTATCTTTTCTAGCATTGCCCAGTTTGTCAATTTTTGGGAAAGAAATGTATCAATCGATGGCAAAGTCCCGTAGATCTTTTGGAATCCGTTTATCATATCAAAATTGGGTTTCAAAAAAATTAGCGAAAACAAAATTCTTTGAGAAAGAATTAACGGATCAAATCAAGTTGTTAGACACTGGTTCTTCATTCTCAAAGACGATGAGTAGAAAAACAAGATTGATGGGCGGTAAAAGGAGGAGAATACCCCGCACCTATGACCCCTTTGTCAATAACTTCCGCATAAGAATTCCAGTTTCACAGACATTTTTGTTAGAAGATGACTTGGGTTTGAGTCTATGGGAATGGGATAAATTGGCGACGGAAAGAAAAAATAGAAAGGCAAAAAAAACTGTCAGGATAAATGCTATCAAGGATAAGATTTTCACAAAAGATCGGAGATGGAAACATGGATATGGAAATCCGCTACCGTGGGAACCTTTGCCGTCGAGAAGTAAACGCATGTTCTATTTTATATTTGAAAATCGAGCTTTATACGACTACGATCTACAAAATATCTTGAAAAAGATAAAATCTTCGCCCACACTCGATGTTACTTGGAAAGAAATAATGGATTTAGATTATGAAGACCATATCTTATTTTTGACCTACTTAGAGGTGGGATGCTGTCACCGATTTGGTTGGATATCTCCACTCAAAGCCTTTTTGAGAAAAAGTTCTAAGAGTTTGTCAAATGTAGAACGGAGAATACGCAGACTAAATAAAATTGGGAATTTGAGTATGGATCTGGCTCGATATACTATCCTGTATTTTGAAAATAATTTTGATATACCGGGAGGAGACGGCGATTTTCGCTACAGAAAATTGCGTAATGTGGGTATCACTTTCGCAAAAGGAAAGCCCAGATCAGAAAGATTAATGAAGCGATATGCAAAAGTATCTGATTTCCGTAGAAAATTTCTGAAGGGCTCTATGCGTTCTAGGAGGCGAAAGACCTTGCTCTGGAAAGCACTTCAAGAAAAAATACGTTCGTCTTTTTTCCTCAGATCAGCAGAAAGGACAATCTTGTTTCAATCACTTATTGAGCGACTGACAACTTCAAGCCGTGAAGAAAAATTTAGTGAGTTGGAAAAAGACACGGATTACGAATTTCAGAAACAACTACTAGATATCTCTTTATCAGCGAAAAGGAGTTTAATCGGTGAATCGAAGCTTACTCGTTCAGCTATAGCAGCTAGATCAGACATAGGTCCTATCCATAATGGAAGGGGATATATGCTAGTTTTTCAATCCAGATTTCGAAAGTTTATTAAACTACCAGTACTTATAGTCTTGAAAAATATCGGACGTATTTTACTCCGTCAAAATTCCGAATGGAATAAGGACTGGACGGGATGGAAGAAAGAAATTCATATCAATTGTACGTTTGATGGCGAAGACTTTTCACAAGATGAGTTACCTCCACGATGGTTAAGAGAAGGTATTCAGATAAAAATTGTGTATCCGTTTCAACTGAAGCCTTGGCACACAGATGGGAATGAAAAACAACATACTCTTCAAAGAAAACACAAAGAAATTGGATCTAAAAGCCGGGAATTGAAAAGCAAAAGGAAATTGAAGCAAAAGAAGCACAAATTTACTTATTTAACTGTTTTAGGGTATCAGACGGATATACCTTTTGGAACTATTCAAAAGAAAACTTCTTTTTGGAAACCTGTTCGGAGAAAGTTAATTCGGATTTGTAAAAGAAGCTTGCCTCGTCAAATTAAACAAGCCTATCAATTTATTCACTCTAGGTTCGAGAAAGTATCAAAATTGAATTCAACTCCATCGAAGAAATTGAATCTTATTTCCAATCTAAGACAAGGTGGAAAATTACTAAGTGACTATAGTCTGGATGAGAAAAGTTGGATGAAAACCTCATCTACCAATTACGTAAATGAAAAGACAAAACCTAACTGTAATGTAATTTCAAACAGTGAGAGATTTATTGCTATTGGTGGGGAAATGAGTCCGGCTAATGTTACTCGTAAACAACTTGTTACTCGGGACCAGGTAGAAAGAGAATTTTTAATGAGTATCGTTGCAGTTGACTCCAAAAACCTTTTGGACGAAAAAATAGATGACCCATATTCCAAAATAACTTCGAAGGATTTGGAAACAGGCGATACTACATCAGGTGACATAAATCTTGTGAATTCCACCAAATTTGAACGGAAGCAATTGGTCGATTCCGAGGAAGCAGGATTAAGTTTATATTTACTTGTCAGAGAATTAATTGAAACATTTGTTTCAGTACTAATAAACTTGCCTTTCACAATTAACAGGATTTTTGTTCATTACTTCACTGAATTCCTCGCGTTGTATACAAAATTGGCAGGGATATTGGATAACATTAATGAGGGAAGCAATTTATCAACAAGAAGTAAATCGTTGCAATTTGACTTGCCATCTCAAACCTGTATTTATATTGATATGTGGAACATCGGTATGAGGGGCAGCTTAAACCTGGATCTGTTAGTTAATGATAAAAGAAGTAGCAGTAATTGCGGAGTAAAAAATAGACAGAGTGGCATCTATGTTGAAACCGACGGTGTATCAAACCTATATCAACCCAAAATGTACGAGAAACAAACTCCCGTCCATTACAATTTAATCGCGACAAAATTTCTGAGTCCTGAAATAAGAAATAATCATGTAAATGATTTAACAATGTGTTTTGATACGGAGACTGGCAAAACTGATGAAGAGTTTTTTGATGAAAAGGTTGCGAGGTCTATAGAGAATTGGGGATTTTTGAATAAATCTTGCAAATTGGATGAAATTAATTGGAATGAATGGTTATATTCTCTCTCCAGATATAACTTACCATTAACAGCCTGGCGCAATATAGCACCTCGGAAGTGGAAAGTTTGCTTGAGTGAACTTAGTAGTATTGAGACAAATACGATAACTGAATTGAAAGATCAGGTATCTCAAAACAAGCTACACAGTTATTATTCCATATACACAAAAAAATCTTTCCTCAGGAATAAAATTAGTAATTTTAGTAAACTGCGTAAACATAGAAACCTGCTACAAAACCTAACTGATTCCGTACAAAATGGCGATGTGGAAAATTTATCTGTGCAACGAGATATTATGGAGCAAAGGTTTCATTGCAAGAGTTGCATTCAAAAAAGTAGTAGAGGAGGAAGAAACAGAATTAGCAAATTTGTTCACTTTCTGAGTTCTAATGTGGAGAGCAAAAATAATTTGAATTTGCAAATTGATTTGCTATCGTGGTTAGATCCAGATATTGCAAAAACAAAAATATTTTTAAAAAAAAAGAAAAAGGCAAAGCAGTTAAAAAATCCTCTATTGAGAAATCACTACCGATACAGATATGTATTAGACATATCCGGCAGATTCCAAAAGGTATTGAATCAGTTGAATGATCTCACGTTAGATGAAAGAGAAGATGCGGACTACATTTTTCGATGGAAATTTAAATTTGAAACAGAATTGGAAAAATTTAGAAACTTAATTTCTCTCACGAGAATGCTAGGAGATGACCAAGATTTGATTACACTTTGTACAAATATTGAAGTAAATTCAGATTTGCTAAATTTGCAATTTAATGCAAAAACTAAACGTGATATGTTTCATAACTTATCTGTTGTTTCAGCCCATCGTTTGCGGCTAGTATTTGACGATCAAGATTTGTTGTATAAAATAATCAACCCTTTGCTAAAATTCAAAGGGAGATTAAGAGGTATATTTAGGAGACGTTTATACAGAAATGTATATAACGGTAGTTATATTTCCAATTTGTCACATATATTAACTGAACGAAATTGTAAACAGTCTTGCCTCTATAACATCGATGACCTTTTATCTCCGCGACGTAGGCGGGAATTTCGATTTCTCTATTGTCTATTGAGCCCAAAAATAGAATATTCCCAATATATATCAAGAATTAAAAAAATAGACAATGCTGAGAAAAAACAAACCCTTTACCATCTCCCAAGACCGATCAGGATTCAAAAGATTAAACGTTTTTTATGGCCCAGTCACCGATTAGAAGAAGCGGCCTGTACAGGCAGATCCTGCGTTGGCGTTATGACTGGAAGTCGATTTGTAACGCTTAGAATCCGAATGTATCCTATTCCTCTAAATTAAAAAACCGGGTGTGACATACACTCAGTTGCTAAGTTGAATTCTTGAAATTGAAATAGTTGGAAGTCAATTATCCACGAATTTGAATTTCATGGATAGGTTAAAGCATTTGCCGGTCAGATCAGATGCGGTAACTCAAGTCGTGATTATGGGGTGTGTGTGGGAATGTTTATACCACCCCCCCCTAAACAACTGGATTTTCATCTTAAGAGAATTAGTGCTGCAACTAGCAGTCAAACCCCTTATAATCGATGCAAGGCGGGGACGAAGTTGTGCTTACTACTAATATTACCATGAAAAAACAAGAATCTATTCACACGCAGCTTCCGGGTGAAAATGTAAATACGGGATTCACTGCTTCTCAGATTTACTACTCAACCTACCAAGTTTCGAAGCTTACTTCCCATTTGGAATTACACCCTAGGGACTATTCATCTCAAATAGGGTTATGGAAATTACTTGGTAGACGCAAGCGTCTCCTAGCTTATTTGTTCAAGAAAAATACGGGTTTATATGAAAGAGTTTTAACAAAATTAGGTATTCGTGGATTAAAAGTGAAAGGACGTTAGCGTGAAAAAACTATCTTTTTGCCTCCTCCAGGGGTTTGATTTATCGCCTATTGTAATTGGAGCAGTTGTCTCATTCTCGGGTCAACAGAGGTTTATGATATTTAGTGGAGAGGAAGCAATTTACGAGTATTCGTCTTGAAGATATTGATCCAGTTGTAGTAAGCATGGGTCCTCATCATCCCTCAATGCACGGTGTTCTCCGGCTTGTTGTTGCTTCGCAGGGTGAAAATGTTGTTGATTGTGAACTAATATTGGGATATCTGCATCGAGGAATGGAAAAAATTGCCGAAAATCGAACAACTTCGCAATATCTTCCCTATGTGACGAGATGGGATTATTTAGCTACTATGTTTACTGAAGCAGTTACGGTCAATGCACCGGAAAAATTGGCAAATATTCAGATACCCGAAAGAGCTAGTTACATACGCGTAATCATGCCTGAATTAAGTAGAATAGCATCTCACCTGTTATGGCTCGGGCCATTCCTAGCGGATATCGGTGCACAAACCCCCTTCTTTTATATATTTCGGGAAAGGGAGATGATTTATGACTTGTTCGAGGCGGCTACGGGTATGAGAATGATGCATAACTACTTTCGAATTGGGGGAGTTGCCGCGGATTTGCCATACGGATGGATCGATAAATGCTTGGATTTTTGCCAATATTGCCTGCCAAAAATCTATGAGTATGAGCGATTAGTTACGAAAAATCCTATTTTCTTAAAACGAGTGCAGGGAGTAGGTTTCATAAACAGACAGGAAGCCATCAATTGGGGATTATCTGGACCTTCGTTACGAGCTTCAGGGGTTCAATGGGATCTCCGCAAAATTGATCATTATGAGTGTTATGATAAGCTGGATTGGCAGATTCAGTGGCAGGGGGAAGGAGATTCTTTGGCTCGATATTTAGTACGAATCGACGAAATGAAAGAATCAATAAATATTCTTCGACAAGCTTTAAAACTTCTCCCGGGAGGTCCATATGAAAATCTAGAGGGTCGGCGTCTTGTGCAAAAGAAAGACAAAATAGATTGGAACGGTTTCAACTACCAGTTTGTCGGAAAGAAATCTTCTCCTACTCTTAAATTGCCTAAACAGGAACATTATGTAAGAGTAGAAGCTCCTAAGGGAGAATTGGGAATTTTTTTAATTGGAGATGATAGTGTCTTTCCTTGGAGATTGAAAATTCGTCCACCTGGTTTTACAAATTTGCAGATTGTCCCTCAATTGATTAGGGGAATGAAACTCGCGGATATTGTGACAATATTAGGTAGTATAGACATCATCATGGGAGAGGTTGATCGTTAGAATGATAAATAGTACCGAATTTTGCAGAAATAAACTAATTCATCTTTTTGACGAGTTAGAAATTACAATGAATCTTTCCAAATCAATTTGGATTTTTGCTTCTACTCTTCTTCTAGTTTTGGGAGTCACGACGGGAGTTTCAGTAATTGCATGGCTCGAATGAAAAGTATCCGCGGGGGTTCAGCAACGAATTGGACCAGAATATGCAGGTCCACTAGGGATTATTCAATCCCTAGCTGATGGAATTAAACTTCTTTTAAAAGAAGATATCATTCCAGCTAAGGGTAATGCCTGGTTATTTGCCGCCGGACCGGCTGTCGTAGTCACACCAGTATTTATTACTTATTTGGTAATACCTTTTGGCCAACATATCATATTATCCGATTCGGGAATAGGTGTCTTTTTCTGGATTGCTATCTCAAGTATTGTACCCCTGGGTCTTCTTGTGGCAGGGTACGGTTCAAATAATAAATATTCTTTTTTAGGCGGTCTCAGAGCGGCGGCTCAATCTATCAGTTACGAAATACCCCTAGCTCTATGTGTACTGTCGATATCCCTACGTGCGATTCGCCAAGCACGAATGAAAAAGATAGAAACGTTTTTACCTTGTAATAACAGTAAAAATTTCGTTAGATGATAACCAAATAGTTATCTGGGTGAACTCAAACAGCGTTTTTGCAGTTGCGGAGTCAAACCCAATAGTTCGTGGACGAACTGAAAACTTATCCAAGCGATGCAAGAGGCATGATCCCAAGGCTGTGATTCACTCTCCAGTCTCGAAGCGGATGGGAAGAGGCAGTCAATTTCTGTTCCCCCTTGGAGTTACAAAAAGTGATGAGCAAGAAACACGAATATACGCAAGAGATTTTCGAGGCGGGGGTAAATTAAATAGTATACGTAGAACAAATTATTTGGAAAAAGAAGGGAATGAAGTTGGATATTTAGATCTATTTATAGATGTACCTATCTCTACCTTTCCCACATTTGTTCCCCTCCCCGCTTTACCATATGAAATAGACTCAGCTTCGGTAGGGATAACTGAGTAGTGTATCTACATCATTTCATTCTCGAGTATAACGCCATTCACTTGAATGATAATGTTTGGGACGAAATAACCCTCATTGAAATTCTGCAATTTAGGAGAAAAAGTGATGCAAACAAAGTTGGGTACAACCTTTTCTTTTTTAGATGCAGGGCTTAAAAATTACAATTTCTAGAATTGAGAAACTGGATGAGGTTGAGACAGATTCGGAAGCAAATTTATAGCAAACAGAATCTCATTGATTGGGGGCGTAGATTCTTATCTGCAATTTAGAGAATTTACTCCCTTCATGATCTCGATGGGGAGCCGTATGAAGATCTAAGTTCATGTACGGTTTTGAAATAGAGGCGGGAGAATCCGTCGACTATCTTTATCCGGTAGCTTGAGTACAGTTGATATAGTTGAGACACAATCCAAATATGGTTTTTGGGGGTGGAATCTGTGGCGTCAGCCAATAGGATTTATAGCCTTTTTCATCTCTTCATTGGCAGAATGTGAGAGATTGCCATTTGACTTGCCAGAGGCGGAGGAGGAGTTAGTGGCTGGTTACCAAACTGAATATTCAGGAATAAAATTTGGCTTATTTTATGTTGGTTCTCACCTAAATTTGTCAGCTTCCTCACCATTTGTAGTAGTTCTCTATTTGGGTGGATGGGATTTCTCAATTCCTTTTGTCGAAAATTTTGGACAAATTGTTTCAACTTCAAGTGTCATTGACAAGTCTCTCGACACGTTGAAACCGATTGTAGAGGTTGCCACTACATTATCCAAATCCTATTTTTACCTATTTTTCTCCATCTTGACAAGATGGACTCTACCTAGAGTCAGGATGGATCAATTACTAGATCTCGGATGGAAATTTCTACTGCCCATTGCTTCGGGAAATTCGTTGCTGACAGCTTCGTTTCGAATATTACTCATAAGTTGACGCATCCGCCTCATTTTCAGTTCAAGTTAAAACTATTGAATTTAATGTATGGAAACAAACGCATTACCTGTCCTCCCCTGTCACATGAAAATGTGTATCGAAAAGTAAATTTGAAATTGGATTTATCAATTTTATGTTTTTGGCAATAATTAAGTTTCAAAATTATGGTCAACAAGTTCTCGAAGCCGCAAACTACATTGGTCAAGGATTTGCAGTTACCTTGGATCATTCGAATCGTTTACCCATAACTGTTCAGTATCCATATGAAAAAAAATTACCATCCGAACGATTTCGTGGACGTATCCATTTCGAATTTGATAAATGTATTGCCTGCGAAGTACGCGTTCGCGTATGCCCGATCAATCTCCCAGTTGTCGATTGGATATTCCTGAAAGATGTGAAAAAGAAAAAATTGAAAAACTATAGCATTGATTTTGGAGTTTGCATATTCTGTGGGAACTGCGTTGAGTACTGCCCAACAAATTGTCTGTCGATGACCGAAGAGTATGAACTTTCCAGTTACAATCGTCATGAACTCAATTTTGATCAAACGGCTTTGGGGCGTTTACCTCCTCCCGCCTCTGAAGATGTTTCAATTCAATTAGTTTTGAATTCAAGAAATTCTTTTAGGAGATAAATCTTGAGAACAAGAAAACTTGGCACCCAAGTCATAATTTGCCACACAAATTACCTGCTCAAATAATTTTTTGGATAATCTGTCTGCTCAAAAACTGTCGAATAAAGATTAAAAATAAAAAAAAAGGAAAAATTAAGTATTCACTATGAAAAAATTCAGCTGAAACACTTAAGTAATTGTGTCTAACGAATATCTCAGAATTAATTCACGATTTTGTTTTAGCACCGGTAGAATTGGGTATCCTGCTGGGAAGTTTAGGCGCAGTATCACTTGTCAATACAGTTAATTCCGCTTTTTCTCCGGGGTCGGTTTTCACTTGTATATCTTTATTATACTTTGTTTCGAATGCAGATTTCGTAGCTGCTGCGCAGTTGCCAGTTTATGTAGGAGCCATAAATGTTTTAACCGTATTTGCCGTCACGATTACTGATGAACCGGCAGGTTCTGAGACTACTGCCCGTGGCATAGGCTATATCATTACTGCAGGGACTTGCACAATCCTTTTTTCAACATTATCTTTTGTGATTCACAATACTAAATGGTTTGACTTAAGTCTCATTCCTCAATCGGGAATTTCTACATCAGGCACACTCGGAAGTAATGTCCAACAACTTGGATATAAATTATTGGGAGAATTCGTAATACCATTCGAACTTCTCTCGATACTTCTCCTAGCTGCTTTAGTGGGAGCAATTAATCTAGCACGCAATGAAGATGCATTTATTGTCAATAAGAAATCAGCTGCTTCAGCACCCTACAAAAATTCTACATTTTTCTAACCGACGGAGAATTATTTAAATAGAAATTTATATTGAAGCCCCGGGAAAAAAAAAAAAAAAGATAGATTGACTCATCAAAATGTTCGAGGAGAAATTTAATAGATCACGTTTGAACAAGGACTAATTCTGAGTGCTTATCTTTTATGTGTAGGTTTTTTCGGTCTAATTACGAGTAGAAATATGGTTAGGGCACTGATGAGTCTAGAGCTAATCTTTAACGCGATTACTTTAAATTTCATTACACTTTCAAATCTTTTTGACAACCGAGAGACTGGGGAAATATTTACATTATTTGTAATAGCCGTTGCAGCTGCTGAAGCTGCTACCGGGTTAGCTATTGCCCTTTCTATACATCGAAACAGGAGATCTACTCGTATCGATCAATCGAATTTGTTAAAATGGTGATTGATTGATAGGTTATACAGTTTTAAACACCTAGTTGTTGAATTTTCCCTCGGCGGCAATATTTTCACCTCAACAAATTAGTTTGATACTTTCTTCCAATTATATCTGCTAACTAACACCTTTTTTAGTTTACCATAACTTCAATATATAGCTTATCCCCCGAGTAGAAAAAAAAAAGAGAAATTTTTACAAAATAAAACTTAATTGGATAGATTTTGAAAGTGATGAAAAGAGCTTATCGGGAGTATTCGGCTATGGGGGGGGAAAATAGATTTTCTTTTTTTCAAGTAACTACTAGGAATTCACCATATTGATTTAAGAGGAGTAAACAGACTCAATGGCACATTCAGTGAAAATCTATGATACATGTATTGGTTGTACCCAGTGTGTAAGAGCATGCCCTACAGATGTGCTAGAAATGATACCGTGGGATGGATGCAAGGCAAATCAAATAGCTTCTGCTCCCAGAACAGAAGATTGTGTGGGATGTAAGAGATGTGAATCTGCCTGTCCAACAGATTTTCTGAGTGTACGTGTCTACTTGGGGGCTGAAACTACCCGTAGTATGGGTCTAGCTTATTAATAGGTAGGACTGAAAAGTTAATCCCTAAATCATTCATTTCAACTCATACCCAAAACTTCCGACTTCCAAAGTTGGGTATGAGTCATCTCATTTGGCTTACACAGTCTCTATTAAAAATTATTTCTTTTTTAATTCATGATTAGTAATGTACCTCGGTTAACGGTAATCGTTTCCCTCCCAATTTTTGCTGGTCTGATGATTCCAATCCTGCCTCGTAATGGAAACAGAGTCACTCGATGGTATACTCTGGGTATTTGCATATTGGAATTTTTACCAATTACTTACATATTTTATTGTCATTTTCGAATCGATTATCAGTCAATCCAGTTGTTGGAAACTTTTAACTGGATAAACAATATCCATCTTCACTGGTCATTAGGAATCGACGGGCTTTCCCTCGGTCTTGTCATATTGACGGGTTTTGCAACTACTCTGGCAACCTTATCGGCTTGGCCTATCACTCGTAATACACGGCTATTTTACTTTTTAATGCTGATTATGTATGGCGGCCAAATTGGATTATTTGTTTCCCGAGACATTTTGCTTTTTTTCTTTATGTGGGAAATAGAACTCATTCCAGTCTATTTACTACTATGTTTATGGGGCGGAAAAAGACGTTTATACTCAGCCACGAAATTTGTCCTATACACAGCTGGTGGCTCAATATTTTTATTGGTGGCGGCTTTGACTATGAGTTTTTATGGTAGCGAGGTTCCTTCTTTTAATATTCAGGATTTGATACATAAATCATATCCCCTTTCGTTAGAAGTACTAATCTACGTAGGTTTCTTGGTGGCTTATGCCGTGAAATTGCCTATCTTTCCCTTCCATACCTGGTTACCAGATACTCATGGGGAGGCACACTACAGCACATGTATGTTATTAGCCGGAGTGCTGTTAAAAATGGGTGGATACGGACTTATTCGAATTAATTTGGAATTATTAACTCATGCACATTTTTTACTTGGATCGTGGATGATGTTATTTGGAGCGATTCAAATTATATACGCCTCCTTAATTTCAATGAGTCAGCGCAATTTTAAAAGAAGAATAGCTTATTCTTCCATTTCTCATATGGGTTTTGTAACCATCGGAATCGGTTCTTTTACAGAGACAGGTATTAATGGAGCTATATTACAAATGATTTCCCACGGTTTGATTGGAGCTGCCTTATTTTTCCTCGCAGGTACCTGTTACGACAGAACTCGAACTTATCTACTAGATCAATTGGGAGGGGCTGCTATTTCAATGCCTAAATTATTTACCATGTTTAGCACCCTTTCGTTGGCTTCTCTTGCATTACCGGGAATGAGTGGTTTCGTGTCGGAATTGCTAGTTTTTTTGGGAGTTGTTACTTCTAATCAATATTCTTTTGCCTTTAAGGCGGGAATTACGGTGCTAGAGGGAATTGGTACGGTATTAACTCCCATCTACTTACTATCAATGTTACGCCAACTATTTTATGGTTACAGGTTTTTTGACAAATCAAATCCTTACTCAATTGATCCTGGTCCAAGAGAATTATTTATTCTAATTTGTTTTCTCCTACCAATACTAGGTATCGGTTTATACCCAAATTTGATTTTATCTATTGGGAGTACTGAAATCCCTTCCCTCCCACTTACATGACTCAACGTTCTGAGCTAAAAAATGAGTACCTAGAGAATTTAGTACAAACAAATAAGCTTATTTGTACACCACCTCTATGGCATAGAAGCATGGGATAAAGAAAAGAGTTTCTTGGAAGGCTAATATAATAGATTCATACTGTACACGAAATAGCTGCAATTTTGTAATTGTTTTTATCTGCAGGAAATGGAGAGGCAGAAACAGACATTTGGAAAATACATCTATTTACTAGCAAGTCTGTTCCTGTTTCTCCTTTTAGGTTTTTGGAGTTATTTTGCTACCCTGCTGCTCCCCCAATTTCTCAATGTAGTTAAAATTTTTGTCAATTAATTTTTTTTTTTTTCAAACCACTTTTTTTTTAATCTCCCCCTTCCTTTTTATTTTCCTTCAATTTGCCAAAATTAACCTTCTGGTCTTTACGCTAACCATCCGTAATTATGCAATCCAACTCCTAATAAATTGACTCCCAAGAAACAAATCCAAACTAAGAAAAATCCCATAGATGCTGTCGTGGCCGGTCCCTCCCCCATCTTTCTCTTATCCACCTTTGTATGAAGGTAAGTAGCATATACTAACCGAGTTACCAACGCCCAAGTCTCTTTTGGGTCCCAACTCCAGTAAGATCCCCGAGCTTCATTAGCCCACACTGCGCCAGAAAGTATACCAATAGTCAACAGAGAAAACCCCAAACTTATTGTTTGGCAAGCCCACTTATCCAAGCAATTAATCAATTGGCACTTCCGTGAGTTGGAGATGAGGAAGTAGGAATAGTTTTCTGCACCGGTTTGTTTCCACAGATTCTTACGAGGGTTCATCAAAAAAAAGAAAGATTGTTTTTCAAACTTGTGTTCCAAAGTTACACTACCTACCTTGCCGTAGAATAAACTTAATAAAGTTATTGCTAGCGAAGACCCACACAATGAGGTTATATAACTAATCAACATCGCACTTACATGCGTCATTAACCACTGAGACTGCGAAGCGGGTACTAACAACGTGGGGGAACGCATTTGCTGGGGAAGACTTGAAGTTGCGAAGGCGTGAATCAACATAGCACCAGGTGCGAGTACTGCATGCGATAAACCAATTTGGTCTCTAACTTCTAAAATTGAATATAATAAGGAGAAGCCCCACGATAGAAACATTAGCGACTCGTACAGATTACCTAGCGGTAAGTGCCTGGTTTGGAGGTAGCGAGTAATCAGAAATCCTGTAGTACAGAAAAAAGCAATTGTCATGCTATTTTTGCTGAAATGATCAATTTTATCAATTTTGTAAAATAAATTGATGAGGTTCAACAAAGTTACGAAAAAAAACATCACAAACGAAATATTAACAAATATGTACTCTATGCCTGTATATGTCGTAATTGAGGGAGACCAGTAATTTATTCTTTTAATTTATTACGAATTAATCACTTTAGAGTGGATTATCACCAATAAAGTCGGTGACTTTATTTTCTAAGTAATCAAGGTAGTTTACAATTTGTCTTTTTTTTTTTTATTTCACTATTTCACGTGCCGCTACTCGGATTCGAACCGAGATGCTTTGGCACTGCTTCCTAAGAGCAGCGTGTCTACCTATTTCACCATAGCGGCTTATCAAAATAGAAACAAATACATACTTAATTGTATATTGGTTCGGACCGATAAGTCAACTGTTACATAGTTTGATAAGATGTAACAGAAGTTTTGAAATGCATATAGGTTAAGAAATAAGAAGATTAATCACTTATTTAGTTAGTTCATTTATTAAAAATAAAAAACATCTTAATCTAAACCAGATGGGTAGATATAATCGTGTATATAGATAGATAGATATACGGAATATGGCGCAGTTTGGTAGCGCGCCATCTTGGGGTGATGGAGGTCACAGGTTCAAATCCTGCTATTCCGAACGTAGACGAGCCCTTTCTATCTATAGAAATGTCGTAACATCGTGCATGTTATAACACTGCACAGAGACCCACACTACGGCTTAGTTTAAAGCGAGTGTTACGTGGCTTATGTGTTTGTACATAAATAGGTTAAATTAAACTAACGAGGGAAAATCTTAAAAAAGGAAGGAGTTATAACCCCCCCCCTTCTTTTTTTTTCCTTGATTTATTTCTTTCTATTTTCTAAATTTGTGGTATGGAAGTCTAAGAAATTCCCTGTATCTTGCGCTCTCACAATATGCTTTAAGATCGGTCAAATTCTTACATTGACGTGAAATAACATTTAAATACTTATTTGGGATATATCTTTGTTCTAATAGGGAGGTTATTTCATCCTTAAACTCAATATTTCCAAAAATAGATTAACATACACCAATTGCTTGAAGTTGATTGATAAAGGCGATTACGTCACTGATTATCCATACTATAACTGTTATACAAAATATTTTCAAATTTCACCCAATTTTTCTATATTTCCGGGGGGAATAAAAATTGTAGATTATTAATATGTCAAATTTTGTCAGTTCCTGTCAAGGAATTATGCTAATTTTGTGGTTTTTTAACTGTTTGTTCACTCTTCTACATATCTGTCAAACAACTACCCGGGAATATAGAATAGTACTAATTTTTCTGGAAAGGTTTTTTTTCAGTTCCATAATAAAAACTTTTTGAACGTCCGCTTAAAACAGATTGAGCCAAAGAAAAAGATTTCAACGACTTTTCCACTGATTTAATTTTCCAGCTATGATTACGAATTTTCTTCATTGATGCAGAAGTACGTTTCTTCGGAACGGCCATATTCTATTGAGTATTCTTGTAGCTTTTTCTCTTTGCAATTACCAGTTATGTTGATATGTATCAGTAGAATGAATATAATGGATAGAAAAGTGGACAAATAACAAAGAGGGACAGATATCAAATAAAAAAAAAACTTTGCATCGATGCATCAATCTTTCAAGTATCTTAGTAATTTGACTTACCTATGCAATTATTTGTTAGTTGCATTACTACAATTAAAATGGATGGAATCAATTGCAAATCTAATTATACTTCCTCTGCATCCTCGACTCCCTCACGTTTTTCTTTTGGAAAAAATCTTTTTTATTACCAATTTATCTTCGAAACAGTTATGTAAGATCCGTCCCTTGACGACTGCATTCGCTAGCCACGGAGAACCAATATCTATTTTAGATCCGTCACGAATAAGCAAGACTCGACCCATGGATACTTTTGTGTCAGATCCCCGTGTATTTAAATTTGAGGGAAAATGACGAACATCGTGGAATCTTCCCGGTTGTACTCGTAGTTGTTTTCCTCCAATATCAATAATTGCGTATCCACCAATTCTGACTCTCTCTTTCCATTTTTCCATATTTCCTCCCCCCGAGAAAGAAAAAAATTCGTTCACAAAGCGAGTTGATTCGTTTCCAAATTTTACAACTCGAATAAGTATCTCGGTCACGTGCAAATACTGTCAAGTTTTTTGATTGTTGCTTCTTTCATGAAATCAAAATTATTGAGTCTCTTTTTCTTTTTTACTCAAAAATCAATTATTTTGTCTGCATACATTCCATCTAGTAATGCTCTTACACTTCCCCCCCCCCCCCCCGTCGGGAAGTAGCAACAAATTAAATTTGGAGTTGACTACGTCTGTGAAACTTTCAAACGAATACGCTTGGATTATTCCTTCGTGTCCATTAATAGCTTCTTGTTGCACTGGATCGTTATCATTCTTTTTTCCAAGAGTTGCAAGGGGTTTCCATCGCCTGTGCGCATTGCTCAACGTTTTTTCATTAGCTATTTCTACGTTTGTGTCACTTGCCATATTTCAGGAACAATTTGTGAAAAACCCGATTCAGCAATATTTATGGATTTGGATACCGAGAAGTACTTTTTGCGTAGAAATAGGCTTTTTAGTCGATTCACTTACTTTAGTAATGTCACTACTGGTTACCACTGTAGGCGTGTTAGTTATGATTTATAGCGATAGTTATATGTGTTATGACCGGGGATATACCAGGTTTTATGCTTATTTGAGTTTGTTTACCGCGTCAATGTTAGGGTCAGTTCTCAGCCCCAACTTAATACAGCTTTACGTGTTTTGGGAGTTAGTTGGAATGTGTTCCTATCTATTAGTAGGTTTTTGGTTTGCTAGGTCAAGTGCCGCAAATGCTTGTCAAAAAGCTTTTGTTACCAACCGCATAGGAGATTTTGGATTACTTTTAGGTATTCTAGGTATTTACTGGACAACTGGTAGTTTCGAGATTTCCGAATTGTGTGATTGATTTGCCAAATTAAAAGAAATTGGATTTTCCAATCCAATCTTGACAAATATCATTGCTTTTTTACTCCTTGCAGGTCCAGTTGCTAAATCTGCTCAATTTCCGCTTCACGTATGGCTGCCAGATGCAATGGAGGGACCCACGCCCATATCGGCCCTTATTCACGCAGCTACTATGGTAGCTGCCGGGATTTTTTTCATTGCCCGAATTTATGGTCTAATTTCTACGCTTCCCTTAGTGATGCAAGCCAGCTCTTGGCTTGGTGGAGCAACGGCTTTGCTGGGTGCCACATTAGCTCTTGCACAAAGAGATCTAAAAAAGGGTCTTGCTTATTCCACCATGTCTCAGTTGGGATATATGGTTTCAGCCCTAGGCATCGGCGCTTACCAATCTGCTCTCTTCCATCTCGTGACGCATGCCTATTCAAAAGCTTTATTATTTCTCGGAGCCGGTTCAGTAATTCACTCAATTGAAAAAGTTGTTGGATATTCACCTAACAGGAGTCAAAACATGTTTTTCATGGGTGGCTTACGTAAGTACATGCCAATTACTGGAACTACTTTTCTTCCGGGTACCCTTTCTCTATCTGGAATACCGCCCTTAGCCTGTTTTTGGTCCAAAGATGAGATTATTCACGAAAGTTGGTTAAGTTCTCTTCCACTTGGAATTCTAGCTTCTGGCACAGCAGGTCTTACGGCGTTTTATATGTTTCGTATCTATCTCCTTACTTTCGAGGGGGATTTTTGCACTATTAAAACGGATTGGGTTGACTTTAACCATTTTGCGCCATTGTCCATAAGTATGTGGGGTGAAACTGAAGGAAATCTTTCACTAAATCAAATTAATCAAAATGTTGCATCGGTACGATTGGGAATAACAAAAAACAAAGGGTTTTCGTCATCATATCTAGCAAACCCAAATGGAATTACTAACGTCCATTACGATCAGAGCTTGCCGAAGCCTAAAGAATCGTCTTCTGCCATGACATTTTCTCTAGTGATGCTTGCAATACCCACTACATTAGTAGGACTACTGGGAATTAATCTCATAGGAGAAACTGCCAATTTTGAATTATCCCCGGAGTGGTTAATTAATCCAGTTCACTTTTTCGAACTTAGTAAATCTTTCAATATTTATATAAAAATATTGCTAAACTCGCGTAGCTCACTTATTTTATCTTTTTTTGGAATATTTTTTTCCTTCATTATTTACAAAAAAAGTTATAAATATTTTTATATTACTAAAAAATTAGTTGGATTTACCAAATTAGTTAGTAAATTTGGGTTGCTTGTTCAATCTTGGTCACTAAATCGGGGTTATATTGATTACTATTATGATATATGCTTTGTGCGTAATCTAAGATCTTTAAGTAAGTCACTTTCAGATTTTGATCGTTACGGAATCGACGGTTTTGTCAACGTAATCGGAGCCTTAAATTTTTTTGGAGGAGAGTTTATACGTTACGGAGAAAATGGTAGGATATCTTATTACTTATTCATAATTATTTTTGGAGCTATTTTATCATCAGTACTAATCTTCATCTTTTTACCTTTTCCATAAACTGCTACTTTCGTTTCACGAAACTCCAATTCGCGTTCATTTCTCCCGACTATTTTTCATCTTCCCCATCTTTCTAATTCTATTTTGCTTCCTCTATTCCCCCTAATTCTAGTCCTCAAAATAACGTGGAGGAAGAATCCCGCAACTATTCTACTACGCCTCCCGGAAGGGGGGAATAGAAACCACTCATTGGTGATTGATCAATACGAATCTTGGGAGGGGCTTGCCAGGTTGATCTTGACCTCGTCTCGGCCGGTTGACCCCCCCCCCCACCCTCCCACGCCCATGATTTGGGGGCCCCTCCATTCGAATGGGATTGCTATCGCCACTACCCCCCCCTATAATGAATGGGGGCTAGGGAGTACGCAAAGTTTTTGCAATGGCAAAGAAAGCTTAACTCCTTCCAGATTTGGAATTGGCTTCTGGAAAAAAGGTATTCAAGCAAGTGTGTATGGGACTGAATCCCCTACCATTTTCCCCGGTAGCTCAGCGGTAGAGCGGTCGGCTGTTAACCGATTGGTCGTAGGTTCGAATCCTATCCGGGGAGATCCGTATCTACGTCAAGAATTTCCACTAATACTAATTAGGATTAGGAGAGCTGTATTTCACATCACACATATGCCAAATCAAGTTGGCGTGACCCACCAACCACTGAATGGTTTGCTATCGCGCTATTTTAGGCCTCGACACCAACGAATGGAAACGAGAATATTGGCACGTTCCGTTCTCCCCCCCCCCCCACTTGACTAATTTAATTGGCCCATTCCAGTCATTCGATACACCGGATTGATTTAAAGTGGAAATTCTTAGATTTCGACGCCTCAATGAGATCCTTGGAGCTACTTGGGGAGGGTGAGGGGGGGGGGGGAAATCCAAAATCTTATCGAGGATAGTTATTGGGAAGACAAAGAATTGTCTTCGTTCGCATAATTCCTGCGGAATAACCTATATCACTCCTTCCAATCCTACCTCTCAGTGGAGAGACTCCTAATTCCTATAGTAACTGTTCTCCAACTTCTTTTCTTTTTGAAATGCTATAATTAGATTTTCCGTATCAGTAAAAGGAAAATAGAGATCTTCCTCCTACTGAGTGAGTTGGCTTCCAATTCTATGGCTAGAGATCTAAACGGAGTGGGGAGTATCTAGGTGAGGAAACAACAGTTGTTTCATGACATCGAACTTTCATGAAGGAATTGTTTCATTGTTCAATCCAGTGATGCTTTACCAAACCGAAACGGATTGGATAGATATTCATAAGTTTCAAGCAACATATTATAAATAAGAAAATCCCGAAATGGGGAACGGTTCCGTCTCAGCCATTTGTTTCTATGAACCAGAAGCCTAAACCGAAGAAATCGTTCCGGGAAATCCTCCGCTACCGCGTAGCAACCCAAACGAACGGGAGTAAATATCTGCGGATATTGCAGATGTATATCTACGGAAGAGGTTTCCCTGACGTATTCGGAATCTCGCTCCTCCTCTTCCAGAGGAAGATTATTCCGCCGATTGAGAGATGAGTCGGGTTTCAATTTTGGATTCTCTTCGCTATAGAGGAAAAAATCTTTAATTTTATTATTTGACATCTTCTGAAGGCGCTGCCTTCTCATACCGTAAATGGTGTGAAGCCTCCGTGCCAGTTCTTTCGTTGACAACAAGTTGCGGCGCAGGGAAGGAATGTTAGGGTCTGGCTGGAACAGAAGCATGGGGTCCCAGATGAAGCGCCCCCCGAAGAGTCGAGTCATTTCATTCAATCGATCACAATGTGTTTCATACTCATTAGATGAATCGCCAGAGATTCCCAATTCGAGAAATTGCTCACGTAACAACATATTATCCAATCGGTTTTCCAATCTTTTAATGGAATTATCTGTTCCATTAGTGACAGATTTCTCGAAGCTGAAAAGATACCCGCTTTTCTCGCGCCACTTACTTCTCTTTCCCCTAATCTTACTGAATTCAAAATCTTGTTGGGGTATGTAATTCTGATTGTAGTAAAGAAGAATTAAGTTATACAAATGGTTGGGTTCGGATAATACCCCCATCAATTCGTAAGTCCCGCTTCGCAGGAAACGGAGACGCCAAGCCTTGCGGGACCAAGTAATCTCACGCGATATCTCTGCCGCTGAGTTTCTTAATTCGGGTGACTGTTGCATCTCGAAATCGGTTAGACTACTAATTCTCCCTCTTTTCAGAGATTTGGAAGAGCGACTTAGAGAGGTTACACCTGAGCAATACTTGGGTTTTCCAATAGGAAGAGGGGGAGGAAAACTATTACTGCGCCGGCTCTCTCCCCTACAAATTTCCGGACGTGGGAAATTATTCGAGAGGTTTTCTAGGACGCCACAAGCTAGGTTTAAGTCATTCTCTACGAGTTTGTCGATAACAATGAAATTATCTTCTTTTCCCCTATCCATTTGGAACGAATCGCGAGCTACTAATTTGGCTATTAGCTCTGGGAGATGCAAAAACATAGTGAATTCATCAATTGTTGATTCGGTTGTTGAAGGTTCCACATACCAGTTAGACAAGTAATAAAATCGCATTTTTAACTCGTCACGACCAATAAATGGAAAAGTTGTGAGAGAAATATCTGTCAAACTATTCTTTACTTCTGCCATCTTGTAGGAAGAGATTTCCCATTCAGAATTAGATTCCATCTCATTGCCCATATCACTAACAGTCGAATGTTGCCTATGCAAAGCTAATCCAATTGTGTTGCTACATACAAACTTTCTCCCTTTGGAAGTACCTATCAATAACGCTTCATTAGCGAGAAGAAGTAAATCTCGTTTACTATAACCTGCAGTTCCAGACACAGTACTCTCAAGAAGAGTCGGATTAGCCCCTACCTCGAAACCTTTGATACGTAATAGAATTGACAATTCTTTCTGACGTTGACGCCCATTGGACCTCCGAAAATTTATTAATTAGTTTAACCGATTCGGAGCTACTGAAGCTGGATCTATCCTCGCAGGTACGTGAGTCGTGGCAATAACGACATTCTCGCGGATGTCGGAGTTGCCGAGCTTGTGACCAATACTCTTCAATATTTGGCAAAGTAGAAATTTGGGATCAGCTTCTAGCTTATTATACGAACGACAAATATTCAATTCATGAATATCTTGAATCCATAATGTACAAGGAGACATTTCTTTCGCTATTTCAAAGACGATATTTAATCGGTGTACGCTCTCTTTCGAGATGAAATTTCCACGTACATTATTGAAAAAAGATCGGTTGTATATGAATTTTTTGAGTGGTAGTTTCACCACTGGAAAGTAGGAGTTGGATGCTACATCTCTAATAAGAGAGGATCTGCCAGTTTCTACAGGTCCTACTAGCAAAATTCCTTTGGATGGTAATAATCCCGATTGGAGTGAAATAGGTATGTCACGACATGGCATATTTAGTAGACTGTCTCTTCGCCTTGTTGTTGCCGAAAATAGAATATCTCTCCCAAGGGCGGAAAAAGCCCACTTCTCCGCAGGATCCAACTTACGAATCTTGTGACCCAATAGATCATTTTGCCAGAATTGAAGTAAGTATGCCAAAACGTTGGATCTATCTTGCGGGTAAGGTTCATGAAAAATCTTGTTGCTCGATAAATCATAATTGAATTTTGATTTCGATGCATACCTGTAGAGAATCTTAGTCGTTACCAAATGTTGAGTCAGTAGTTCTTTATTACTATCTAAAATATCAGAGCTTTCTCTACGAAATATCCACGAATCAATTTCATTTTTCACGAAAAGGAAAAAAAGTATATTACTTACACAATTCAAGAATCTATTGAGAGAATGAATTAGTAGATCTCTTGTTAACATTTAGCTTGTCGGGGGGGAATACATTACCTTTCTCAAATAGGATCCACGCATTGGGTCTGTTAAATAGTCAATAGTAGCAAAACGTTTCCACAAATGAAAGGAATTGGAACCCGAAACGGCAGACAAAGGATGTTTCAATGACAGGAGAACAAGTAATATTGAGAGGATGCAGCAATAGGAGATAGGCCTATTGGAAAATTGAGATACCGACCATTCCCCCGGATGTAAAATCTCCGCTTTATCAGGGATTTTTTCGAGAATGAGAAGATCTGTCTCGGATGATATAGTATTAATAGAATTGTTTCCGAATATCAATCCTAGCCTTTGCAGGCTTCGGAGTAAATAGCCCTTCGCGCTACCTACTAAACCCCTAGCAATTCCTTCAGAAATTCTACGAAGATCATGATTTGAGTCGTAACTTATCTTAAGTACTATTTCCGGATATGCTTTTGTAATTAGATCGCAGAAGTATCTCCACCAGGTGGGGGTAAAAAACAGGGGTATATAATCTCCCAATAAGCTCCAATTTTCGCCGATACTGTCTCTCCAGAAAATCCAAGAGATCTTATATCTGTTCAAATCTTCTGATAATTCATTGAAATTGATGAAATGGGACGGGCAAGTAGCTTCTTCCCGGGCAGATGAATCTGCGAACCCCGCATCTTGGCGGGTAACATCCTCCCCAATTGATCCCGCTATAAATCTTGATGTTACGCCATTGAATAATGAGAATCTTAGCGACCAATAAGGTGTATCCAATTTTTTCGGTTCCCAAAAATACTCAATAGACAACCCGTTTCGATAGACTTGACTCGTGGGGGAACCATTTCTCGAGTCTAATCCATCTTTGAAAAACTTCTCCGAATTGACTCGATCTAATACCAGCAGATTCCGACGAGGTTGGGTTCGCTGATGATCCGACCACGAGTCGGAGTTTCTCGACGCCTCCTCCAAAGAAACTCCATCATTACTACACGAAAATAGGAACGAGTCTGTCGCTTCACGGGGGGATGAGCTCAAACTTGCCAGTAACCCATTCAGATCCGAAATAGAATTGGGAAGTCCATCCAAATGAGTTACTATGGTCGCGGATTCATGCAGGTTAGGCGAAATAAGTTGAATTGGTGTGAGTAAGTGATCAGCTACCTCCCCTGCCGTTTGTTTCGAAAAATTGGATGATAACGAATCTGACAATTGGAGGTGAATAAGTGAAAGGATATCAGATGAGGAGATGGCTTTCTCGTCGGAGCTCAAATAAAAGTTTTCTAACACGTCGAGATAACTATTGCTACAGTTCCCGACGAAGAAACCCCTTTTGATTCTCTGGATAAAGTTGTTTCCAGCCCGGCTCCGTATAGGTGAGTTGTTTATTTCATCCATTTGATCGGAAATGTTTTTTGGAAGACTCTCACCAATATTCCTAATTGAATTCCCCCCACGGCTTAAATCACACACAAACAGATTCCAATTTTGTCTCCCCATAATAGAAAGAGCCTCACCCGAGAATCCTGCTCGGATAGCTTCGATGCAAGACAACCCGAGAGAGGTGAAATTCGACGCAGGTTTTAGCGCAGTCGAGGAGCCTACCGATTTTTCACTTGTTAACAGTCTAGACTCGACTAAGAAACTTTTTCTTTCTTCAAGAATTGTTTTGAAAAGAAGTATCTCTTCGTCAATGTAACCATCGGATAAACTTGAGAAAAAATCAAGCTCAATACGATCCATTTTGTTCAATTTTTCAAAATCTATGTCGTCCAATTTTTCGATGCAGTAATCAACGGTATCTATCAGAATTTTCTGGCGAGTAGCCTCAGCAACAATCATTTTGGAAAGAAATAACACATCGAGAAATCGGTGAAAATATTTCTTGGTATGTCTATTGGTACTACGGAGACTGACACCAGTCTTATTTAGCAACTCGTTTCCCACTAGTGACACACGGCAGATTAATTCTGCCAAGTTGTACTTCATTGCTTCTCCCAAGAATTTCTTAACAGGCGAAACATACAAATTCCGTGTTGCATCGAGCCGTCTATACAGATTTGATTGAACATTCCTACACTGACCAATATGGGAGGTAACATATTCGTTCGATAGACGCTCTACGTCATCCTTCCACTTGAATACTGTTTCTTCAGTTGCAATTCCCGTGAAACTGATGTATACTCTGCCACCCGTCCAGCCATCCAACCAATATTTGATTCGGAAGAAATATTCAGTGGATAACGCACAAAAATAATCGTGGAGAAGAAATATGTATGTTGAGTAGAGAGGTATGATTCTATTTCGCCCATATAATCTAACTAGAGAATAAATTGAATCTAGGTTCCCCCCTCCTTCCAATTCGTCTAAAAAATTAGTATTTCCATTTTGATTAGTTGTTTCCCTAGGTATCTCTAAGGATGCTTTAAAATAGGTTGGGAAAATCTCAACGAAGTCGAAGTATCCGCCACTTGCTAACCTAAGTTTCTTGCCAGATATTTTGGTAAACGGCATATTTTTTTTCATTCCCGATGGAAAAAAGACTCTCTCGGATTTGATCCTATTACTGACGTCAATAACTATTTTCCCACCAAGAGGAAGGTTTGATTTCCTAATTATCGAAAGGAAGTTGGTGAGTCGGTTTATTAATTGATTTCTAACTTGTGAATAAGCATGTAGAACGGGAAAGCCTCCCTCATCTTCTCCATAATCTAATCCAGATATAGAGTTGCGAAACAATATTGTTTTCTCACGAGACGTAAACGAATACAAGTTGGAAAAGACTTCTTGCTCAGAGGGAAATGCCGATCCGTCCCTCCGGGGATCGGCTGAATCTGCGGATTCAGATTCAAAGGGGTACAATACTACGGAACTTAATGAATTGTTTCCCAACCGTATTGCTTGTAACCGACCCAGATCTTGCTTGTCACAGATTTCCCGGAGAAGCAACGAATCAAAATTGTTTTGGTGGCAGTCACTTCCGTTTTTGGAAACTACCAAGTTTTTATAGAATTTGAAAAACCTAACTAAATCTTGCAGATACCTACCCCCACGAACCACTTGAATCCCTTCAGTTTTCCCCTTGAATCTATCCCCGCCAAATAGTAGGGAATCCCTCCTCATTATGCGTGCCTTCCACCTACCGGAAGGCAAGGGAGTCGTGACATCATAACGGATTTCTCTTTCCTCCTTTGAAGAACTTGCAGAAATTGAAATATCTTTGTTCAAACCTAAGTAGTAGGGCTCCAGTATTTCTCTCTTCCCATCTCTTCCGACGGATAAAAATCTCTTGAATTGGAGGAAGCAATCGTAGGAGAAATTGCCATAATTTTCCGTCTGTTTCTTTCTTATCCCCTCACCTCCATCAATGACTTTTGCTAATACAAAACCCCTATCAATCGAATTTTTGTAACTCAGGCAATGCATAAAAATTGGTATCGCCAGCAACATCAGCATTTCCAGGGTGACGCCACTACCCCTCATTATTGAATGACGCAGATTACGTAGAAACAGTAAACTTAGAAATCACAAGTCAGATAATCTGATGAAAGGTTCAGCAGTGGAAGCTGGACTAACTACAAGTTCTTCGAGATAGTGGTTTTTCAATGATTCGGAGAAGTAGTTTAATGCATCGATTTCTAAGAAGTCCCAAACTTTAGATGAATAATCTCGGCCCCTTACTCCTCTTCCTTTTTCTATCACCTTTTTTACCATAGCTTTTTTCCCATATTAGTTCTGAGACTACTTATCTATCTATTTCCCATATTTATTATACTGAGAATTTCGAACATTTCAAGATGTGATGGAGGAAATCTATCAGACGAGTCTGGTTCTTTCCGTAAATAGTTGCATCCGAAGCTGGAATGAAATTGGGAATTCTCAGATGTTATTGTCGAGGAGACCCGCATATATCCCACCCAACTCGGCAAATTTTCCCTGCCTTAAGCGGGCGGAGCAGTAGTATTGAATTACTCGGATGGGCGAACGACGGGGATTGAACCCGCGCGTGATGGATCCACAATCCATTGCCTTGATCCACTTGGCTACGTCCGCCCCTTTTGCCACTTGCTTTTGTTAAGGGGCTCCCCAAATGTGAACGAGATCCATCTGTTAAGCTAGATAGCTTATTTGGATGATACACATCCATATTAACTGCATGTATCTAACAAGACAACATAGAATCTGCAAAATGAGGAATGTACTCCCAACTCCTTCTACCCAAAAGATTGAAAGGTTACAAGAATTCAGCGAATCAAATTAGTAACTCTTTTCAATTAGGAAATCCCGGAAGGATATTCCAATTCTTCGTTCTTCTCAATTCGAGATGGGAAACTGATGACCGTGAGATTGTGACAGTCCGTTATCCTCTCCCTTTTTGCTCCACCGTACGGACCTTACCTTTTCCTTTTCATTGGATACCAAACTATATCTTCTTAAATTGAAGGGTTTGGTATCCAGCTGTGCTGCCTAACCAGACGGATATTATCCGTTTATAGAAGGGGCGTCGACAGAGGCTAAGTCTAAGGGGAAGTTATGAGCGTTACGTTCATGCATGACTTCCATACCTAGGTTGGCGCGGTTTATGATGTCAGCCCAGGTGTTTATAACGCGACCTTGGCTGTCAACCACAGATTGGTTGAAGTTAAAACCATTCAAGTTGAATGCCATAGTACTGATGCCTAAGGCGGTGAACCAGATACCTACCACGGGCCAAGCAGCTAAGAAGAAGTGTAGAGAACGAGAATTGTTGAAGCTAGCATATTGGAAGATCAAACGACCGAAGTAGCCGTGAGCAGCTACAATGTTGTAAGTTTCTTCTTCTTGACCAAACTTATAACCTGCATTGGCAGACTCATTCTCAGTAGTTTCTCTAATCAAACTAGAAGTTACCAAAGAACCATGCATAGCACTGAATAGAGAGCCGCCGAATACGCCAGCTACACCCAACATGTGGAAAGGATGCATAAGGATGTTGTGCTCAGCCTGGAATACGATCATGAAGTTGAAAGTACCAGAAATGCCCAGAGGCATACCGTCAGAGAAACTTCCTTGACCAATTGGATAGATCAGGAAGACGGCGGCAGCAGCTGCGACTGGAGCTGAATAAGCGACAGCAATCCAGGGGCGCATACCTAAACGGAAGCTTAGTTCCCATTCGCGACCCATGTAGCAAGCTACACCAAGTAGGAAGTGAAGAACGATCAGTTCGTAGGGACCACCATTGTAAAGCCATTCATCGACGGAAGCTGCTTCCCAGATTGGGTAGAAGTGTAACCCAATAGCTGCAGAAGTAGGGATGATAGCGCCAGAGATAATGTTGTTACCGTATAGCAAAGAACCAGAAACGGGCTCGCGAATACCGTCAATATCTACGGGAGGAGCTGCGACGAAGGCGATGATGAATACAGAGGTTGCGGTTAGTAGGGTGGGAATCATCAAGACACCAAACCATCCGATGTAAAGACGGTTTTCAGTGCTGGTGATCCAGTCGCAGAAGCGACCCCATAGGCTTGCGCTTTCGCGTCGTTCTAAAGTTGCGGTCATGGGAATTTTTGGTTTTCGAAAAGGAATTAGTGATTCCCCAGGCTAGTAAGCCTGTTACTATGTAGCATATCACAAAAACCTATCCGTGTCAACCAAAATCGATTGAGTCTCTAGAATTCTTGGATACAGAGGCTTTTTCCCCGTATCTCAAAATTTTTTGTCACTTATTTCACAACCTGGATTCCCTAAAACAAGGGGAGAGGGAGAAATGAAATTTCTCTCCTAGGTAATGCACGCCCCTAATCAATTTTGGTCTCTAAAAAATAAAAAAAAAAAAGAATCCTGCGTCAAGCCTTTTCATGGACGAAGCACTCCGCAGCTTTGCATCGGCCAACGTATTGTAAATATTGGAATAATTGACGAACTAAGGAGGAAGTAGTCGTCAACCCCTCACTCATCCATCTCTGCGTAGTGTTTCTCGATTCCCCGATACTTGCGCCCCGATTCCAATCCACAACGAAAAGATTGTGGATTGGAACTAATCTCATCTAAGCAAAACTAACGGAAGTGGGCAAAAGCTTTGTTAGCTTCCGCAACTTTATGAGTCTCTTCCTTCTTCCGTATGGCACTCCCAGAATTTCTGGCGGCATCTATCAATTCATCACTCGACCTTAAAGCCATACTTCGACCTGAGCGTTTTCGACATGCGATCAATGACCACCGGATGGCCAAAGCTTTTCCTTTTGCAGGTACTACTTCAATGGGAACTCGATAAGTTGATCCACCCACACGTTTGGTTTCTGTGACTACATCGGGAGTTACCCCACGCACTGCCTGTCGCAGAACAGACAGTGGGTTCCTATTTGTCTTTTATCTAATCCGCTTCATAGCCTGATAAAAAATCTGATAAGCTAGTGATTTTTTGCCGTTTTTCAGGATACGATCAACTAGCATGTTTGCCAATCGATTGCGATAAATTGGATCCGATTCGATATTTCTAATTTCGTTCGCTACACTGCTCCGATGTACCACGAGTTTACAACTACGTCAGACTTCAACCAATTTTTTTTTATGTCTTTTCCCGGCGGTGTTTTAAGCTACTATTTCGGCTTCTTCACTCCATATTGTAGAGTGGATCCACCGGTTAGTGGGGGATCTCCCTCCAAACTGCACGTGCGACTTTCGTCGAATACAGCTTTCCATATGATTGGGTAATAACTACGGTTTCCAACCAATTTTTATTCATCACATAAATCATATTTACTCATTGCACATTGAGTATCCGTCTCCCTCTCTTCCACGGAGGAAGAAGAAATAGGCATGGAAAGGAAAAATCTTGCAATTCAGTTATCTCACCAGTAATGTCCGTAGGTTTCCCGATCCAATCGGTAGATGTAGGCAAAGTCTCCGTCAAATATTCGTAGTCT
>NC_004766.1:0-85000 GCF_014529385.1 Adiantum capillus-veneris | reverse complement strand
CCATTTCTTATAAAAAAGAAAAAGGATGGCGGAAACTTCGAGTATCTGGTTAGGGGTGTCTAACCAGATACTCGGTCGGTTTAGGAATGGGATTTTGAGTCTCATTTAAAGGATTTTGAGTCCTTTGGAAACAGGGAAAGAATGGGTTTTCAAAATCCCATCCCCTGCCTGTTTGGGGAAATACTAGGATTTTTGGTCCATCTTATTCACATTCAAATCTTTTTTTTTTTTTAAGAGACGAATCACGTCCGTGTATCAGTCTAAGCCGCCACTTCCTACCCCTCCTTCTTCTCTATCCCGTAAGACTATTCTTTGAGTACCGCATTGGGGCGAGACCCAATATCTTCTTTGCCGCCCCACCCTTGGTTTGGAGAGGGGAAAATAGAAAAGGTGGGACTTACGACCTTACCTATCTATGGAAACTCCATAGAATGATAAGAGAGACTCTTAGTAGTCAACAATCCCAGGATTTACATTCCATTTTTACGGATTGGTACTAGGGAATATTAAATTTCCCAAGGATTTCCTTTTCTTTTGATAGATTTAGCTTCGGGGGACACCGAAGCAACAGGACCCACCCGCATCTCGATACGAAGATCGGTTTCGTCGCCACTTAGTTCGGAGGGGCAAGGAGATTGACCAAATCAAACTTTCCCGCCCGGGTTCTTTTTGCTTTCTCTTGGTGGAAAGCAAGGGGTCGGGAGACTTATTCCGGAAATGCAAGACGACTTTTGTTCCGGACGCCTTGCGAGGATTCGAACCTCCGTCCGTATTACGCATCACTCAATTTTGTGTCTGGTGTGCCTACCCTCGTTTCGAAGCAAAGGAACGTGAGGGAGTTCTGTGAACCGATTCAATTGTACCAATATCTCTCTAGTCCTGTCAACTCCTAAACCGGATTTTCATTCCTTTTTTGCTGGATTTAATAACTGCTAACTGGGAGACTCCACTAAGATTGAAACGAAATCCACAAACCTTTTTAATTATTCATCGATTCCCCGGGTAGTGGTAAGGTTCCAGTTCATACTGACTATGGCCAAGGGTTCAAATCTAGTCCCGCCCGCGATCAATCATCTCTCAATGTTTGATTCCTTCCTCGTACAGAGGCCTCTTTTTCTCATGACCTGACAAGCCCACGCTTGTCTCACAGGCAAGTCTTTTCACCAATATTGAGAAAATGATGCCATATGAATACACAAAAAAAGGGGGGGTATTCCCCCTTCGCCTAAATACTCGGCTGGATGTAACGGCGTGGGTTGTTACTGCGCAACTCCAACTGTGCACTGCGCGGAAATACTTCTATCTTCTCCGGAATAGACGAGGGATCATTTTCCTAGCAAGTGATTCTGGGTGCAAGAAGACAAGCTAGATATGAGAATGCCAGGATCAATTACCGAAGAAGATAGAACTATTTCGTAAATTGCACAGACGAACTAGTTGGGATAGCCGAACCAGCTTTTAATTCATTTGAGGAAAAAAAAAAAAAAAGAAGAAAGAAAGAGGGAAAAGAAGAGAGAAAAGAAAGAAAAGGAGGTTTCGTACTATAATTTGAAGTGGGTCTAAAAGAAGGTATTCCGTGTGATCTCGATAATAGGATCTATGAATATACCCGATAGGGTTGATGCTAGCGCACGAATGATCATAGCTATTTCAAGAGAATTTTTCGAAATCGAAATTGATAGAGAAACTAATGAATTTTGTCTAGAATTTAGGGGTGTATCGCTCCTCCCACTCTTCCCGGTGAACATTGATTTAATTATTTTTAGATAGTAATAGATGGAAATGACACTTGTGACGAGCGCCACCGGAACTGATGAGTACAAACCAGCTTTCCATCCATGCCAAAAGAGATAGAGTTTACCAAAAAAACCGGATGGTGGAGGCATACCCCCTAGGGATGGTGAACGTAAAACCGAAGAAAATGTTAGAACAGGATCCTTCATGTATAATCCCGCATAATCCCTGATATTATCAGTTCCGGTTCGTAAACCAAATGGGGTGATACGAGCAAAAGTTCCCAAATTCATGAGTATATAGATAAACGTATAAGTTATCATACTTGCGTAACCGTTCCCTGAGTCTGCAGAAAGTACCCCAATCATGATATATCCAATTTGGCTTATAGAAGGATAAGCTAGCATACGTTTTACGCTTCTCTGAGTAACGGCAATTAAATTTCCCAATATCATGCTAAAGGTAGCTAATAATCCCACCGCGACATGCCACTCATTAGAGAAGTATGGGAAAATTAGACCGAAGAGTCTTGTAAATGAAGCTGGAGCTGCTACTTTGGAGGTAACGGAGAAAAAAGCAACGACTGGTGTAGGGGAGTCAGAGTCGAAAAGAAGATTTTCGATCTTTTCGCTCATTCAGAACCGTGCGTGAGATTCTCACCTCACACGGCTCCTGGTTCGGAGGGGAGTCATAACTGGTATTGCTCCCAGAACCTTCCTCGTGTATGTCTCAAATCCATTTTTCCTCAAAAAATCCAGAATCACTCGATGCAAAGAATAGTTGTTAACTTCTCGAGGAATCCCTCATCATTTGTTTTCATCTCCCGCCAAGGGTTTCGTCTCAAATTCCTTCTTGGTTATTTGTCCTTTTCCCTTTTGCAACGAAATCCTTTCAACAACTATTGGTTGATAGGCACATGCAACAGGCGGAAGAGACAAATTGCGACTTTCTCCGTTCCCGCCAAAAAGACAAAAACCTATCTTACCATTACATAACGTAATGATATAATGTCTCAAAGAAAAAGTATTCTTGGCATCCATGGCTGAACGGTCAAAGCACCCAACTCATAATTGGCGAATTCACAGGTTCAACTCCTGTTGGATGCAACAATGAAAAAGATATAGATAGACACTGACAAAGATATTTGAATGATAAGACTTGATTGGATAGAACATTTATCAAAATAGACTATACAGGAATCTTTTTAAATAAAATGTTTGTAGAAACAGGAGGAGGGAAAGTACATCTCTAGTACATAGATCAACTATTTACAAATATAGATCTACGTCTTCCTCTTTCCAACATATTTACAGTTTTCGTCTCTCTACGAGAAGTGGGAAACAAAGTGAGGGGGATACTACGGATAAATTAAAAAATCAAGTAATTACTGGAAAGTCTATTCGTTTATTGCAACAGAATCAATATACTTTCCAAGTGGATTTGAAACTAACTAAAACTGGAATGAAAGATTGGATCGAACGATTTTTTGACGTCAAGGTGGAAGGTACAAATAGTAGTCGAATGACAAGTAAAAATGGGAAAAAAAAAAATAAATTGAATATTACTTACGTAAGCTATAAAAAGATGATTGTAAGACTAAAAAAGAATTATTTCATTCCATCATTTATGAGTCAGACTTAATTTTTGTTTTATTCCCACGATTCCCCCAGAAAGAAAGAAGTACGAAGTTGGGGGAGGGGAGAAAAGTAAATCCTATTCAAGGAGGAAAAAGAGATATGGTTATGTGATCCTATAGGGACTATACCCCGAATGCCCGAAAGCAAGACATACCAGAAGAGGGAAGACATAAACCCTGTAAGAAATTAACTCGCGGCAAAATCTCTGGAAATGGGCGCAATAATAGGGGAGTAATAACAAGTAGACACAGGGGGGGTGCTCACAAGCGTCTATATCGCGAAATTGATTTTCGAAGGAACAAGTTGGATATCGTTGGAAGAGTAGGAAGTGTCGAATATGATCCCAATCGTAACGCCTTCATCTGTTTGATCAATTATGTAGATGGTGATAAGAGGTATATCTTACATCCAAAAGGAATGGGAATTGGAGACATCGTTTTATCCAGCCCAAACGCATCTATCTCAGCAGGAAATGCCTTACCTCTGAGCGCGGGGTGACTAGATGATTTACGTGTTCGGAAATTAATCGATTGGGTTGTAGAATAGACCCATAAACCCGGCACTACTTCGAAGTTGCCAAAAACTACTAAGTAAACTTGGTCGGGTAACCGACTCAGGACAACAGCATGTGCCATAATTTATTGATGGGCATAAATACATAAAATTGCAAGGGTAAAATAATATGGAAACGGATAAATAGTCTCAAAGTTGGGGCAGTAGGCAAAGATACTTTGTCTTTTCTACATATAAAATATAAACGGGAGTGTAGGAAGGAAAAAATTATTCGGGTTGATAGTCAGAGGCGATGCCGAAACTACAAGCGATAAATTTTGACATGCAGAACAAATGCGCAGAAACGCAATTATATGAGGTAAATGCCGAAGGGAAGGAATTTCCTAAGTTATTCCAGACATTGAGTAATGTTAACGCAAGTCATCGAAGTCATCAATTCTGTTACCAAATTATTGGTAGATGCTGAGAAAGCCAGATGCTGGCAGGAAGCCAAGGATGTGGTGAAAAGAACTAGAAATAAAATAACTGATACCCCACTTTGAACAACTATTGATTAAATAGACTTCTGTTTCTATTAACAATACGGTATCTGACTTTTTTCCTTTTACATCCGGAAAGCTGTATGCTCCGAAAGAAGCTTGTACAGTTTGGGAAGAGATCTTCCAGAATTGTCCCTAACTAGTGAAGGGACACCACAGTTAAGGAGATCTACTTCAACAAAAATGCCTTTAGGGACTATTATACATAATATAGAATTGAAATCCGGAAGAGGCGCATAATTAGTTAGATCAGCCGGCACCGTAGCCAAAGTAATTGCAAAGGAAGGTCGACTAGCTACACTGAGATTACCTTCCGGCGAAATTCGCTTAGTACCTAGAGATTGTCTAGCAAGTGTGGGTCGAGTTGGAAACGTAGATATCAGTAACAAGGGCTTAAAAAAAGCAGGGTCCAAAAGGTGGTTGGGAAGGAGACCCAAAGTTAGAGGTTCTGCCATGAATCCCGTGGATCATCCACATGGAGGGGGAGAAGGGAGAACCTCCATCGGCAGAAAGAAGCCATTAACCCCCTGGGGGCGAGTCACACTGGGTAAAAGAAGTCGAGGGAAAAAATGTATCAATCCTCTCATACTTCGTCGACGCAAAAGTTCTTGACCGAGAAGAAGCATTAGGAAAGGAGTAACTGTTCACGGCACGTTCATCAAAAAGAGGTCCCTTTGTTGCTAATCACTTAATAAGAGAAATTAGAAATCTCAATATACAGAAAAAAAGAAAATTGATTACGACTTGGTCTCGTGCTTCCGCGATAGTTCCTATTATGATCGGTCACACAATTGCCGTCCATAATGGCCGAGAGCATTTGCCTATTTACGTAACCGATCGAATGGTAGGTCATAAACTGGGGGAATTCGTACCCACCCGAAACTTTCGGGGACATGCCAAAAGCGATAAAGGATCTCGCCGATAATCTAATAATCTAATTAGGAAATTATATTTCATGGGAAACGTAATTAAATCGCAAGTTGGAGCGCAAGCTCTAGGGAAGAATGTCCGTGTGTCAGTTACCAAAATGCAACGTATTATCGATCGAATACGAAATTGCTCATATGAAGAAGCACTTGTATCACCCGAATTCATGCCCTATAGGGCATGTTACCCAGTATCACAGCTGGTTCTTTCCGCAGCTGCAAATGCAAGTAATAATCTTGGACTGAATAAATCCGATTTGTTTGTCAGTAAAGCTTGGGTAGATAACTCCAAATACCTCCGAAGATTTCGTCCACGAGCTCAGGGGCGCGGTTACCCCATAAAAAAACCCACGTGTAAAGTAACTATTCAATTGAGCTCAAAGTCTATTGAGAAGTGAATAAACAAGTGATCGCATATGAATGAAAACAAATTTAGTAGCAAGAAAGAGCTACAAGAGAATAATTTCCTATCAAGTTGAGGAGACACACATATGGGACGAAAGATTCATCCACTTGGTTTTCGACTCGGTGTAAGTTAGAAGCATTATTCTTATCGGTTCGCCCAGAAGAAGGATTATCCAAAGTTTCTTGAAGAGGATAGAAAGATACGCAATCTCGTCGAAAAATATATTCAAAAACATGTAAAAAGTGTTTCCAACTACGGCGGAGTTGGGCATATTGAAATCCAGCGAAAAACAGATCTTATTCAAATTAATATATATACTGGATTTCCTGATTTACTAATTGAGGAACAGAGTTTGGGAATTAGTCAAATGAAGCAGGATCTGAGAAACCTTTTAGGGCTCGAAAGTCAGAATCTCCGAGTAACATTAACTGGTGTTATCCAACCCTATGGAGAACCGAAGATTTTGGCAGAACATGTTGCCTCACAACTAAAAAATAGAGTACCTTTCCGACGAACTATGAAAAAAACCATTGAAATGGCTGGAAGAACCAACGGTGGGGGCATCAAGATACAAATAGCCGGACGTTTGAATGGTAGTGAAATGGCTCGCGTAGAATGGGCTAGAGAAGGTAGAGTTCCCCTACAAACGGTTGAAGCCAACATAAGTTACTGCTATCACCCGGCTCAGACAATTTATGGAGTTTTGGGTATAAAGACCTGGGTATTTCGGGATACTTAACAAATTTTATGCAAGGTAGAGAAAATACTATTTGATAGATCTCAATGCAAACCGGTTAGTTTCATCTTACTTCACCTTCAATTATTTTTATTCCAAGTTTTGAAATATCTTTGCTACGCTTAGTGGGCGACTCGTTGAAAATACAAATTTTTGCCCGTAAAATAAAAGACCTAATTGAAAGTGAAAGTTAAACCCTCCTTTTGTTGATCAGTATTCAATAAACAAGCCCTCAATGCAGGGGAAAATTAGAACTTCTTTCACCACAGAAACTTTCTTTCTCTTTCCATCCGTAGAAAATTTTTCTATGGAAAAGCCGGAATCAGGAAGCACTGTAATAGTATTTCACGGAAATTTGAGGAACTAAGATATCTCAAATTTTTTCCTCGCAACTAGTCGTATGGTTAATTGTCTAACTCTTAATATATTACGTAATGTAGCATGACTACAAAAAAGTCAGGGGAGAGCTTTGAGTCGACTAATACTGGGAACGCCGACTCAATAAAACTGAGATAGAATGTAGTACTACAGCTTCGTTGTCGAAAGAGAGAACCTAAACGTCTGCTCAAAAAGATTGAAACAACGAGGAAACTTCCGAATCTGATTCAACAGTGAATAGTGAGATCTGGTAGTTGGGATGGCGAGGGAAGCTGACAGTTTTTTCTTTGGATCTAACAAGAAAAAAAAAAGTAAAGCTCACTCTCGCCCGTAAATTTAGTGCTAAATTGTAATAAAATTGCTTCTCATAAACAGAAGTGTATGAATGAAAAACTGACGAAGCTCCGCGGGAACTACCAGTATATCGATTTACAATAAGTAAGAAGTGATGTTGCAGTTACGAGGAGCCGGTCGGAAGGAGACTTCCACATCCGGTTCTGTAGCAAAGATGAAAAAAAAAAAAAATTTGTCAGCATCGATTGCAACCCCAGACGAACTAAATACCGTAAGCAACATAGGGGAAGATTGAGGGGAATATCCAGTCGCGGCAACGTAGTTTCATTTGGAAAATATGCTCTTCAAGCCCTTGAACCTGCTTGGATTACGGCTAGACAGATAGAAGCTGGTAGAAGGGCAATAACCCGCCATGCCCGTCGGGGTGGGAAACTTTGGATACGTATCTTTCCGGACAAACCGATCACTATGAGACCGGCCGAAACGCGTATGGGGTCAGGTAAAGGATCTCCAGAATATTGGGTATCCGTAATCAAACCCGGTCGAATAATTTATGAATTAGGTGGGGTGTCAAAAGAAGTAGCTGAGGCTGCTATGTTGATAGCCGCGCACAAGATGCCTATACAGACTCGATTAGTAACTTCGGAAAAATTGTGACCTTTCCATCTAAATCAGTGGGGGGAAGACAATAGGAGGATATTTCCGATGAATGCAACACACAATACCTGCAATTTATTTATGTAATCTATCAAAAAAAAAAAAAATAATTAATCAATAACGTTTTTTCCAGCAAAATCTTACTTATTTTGGCAACGAAAGTAATGTCTTACGGGGAAGGGGAAATCGGCCATCTGTTCATGTAATTCTACTAATTACGTCGGGGTCGTAGTTTCAATAAGTAAATATCTCCCCAATTTACGGAGGTCAAATATATCTATATTTTTCATCGGAATCTAGTAGAGTAATATGTCTGTCACTACGTAAGTATTATTAGTATAGCTCTATCTATCCGTATCTATCTCTATAGATACGGATAGATAGAGCTATGCTAATAAATACATATATAACTAATCTTACCATTTCTTCCTACTAACAAAATCACATGATTCAAATTCAAAGTTATTTAGATGTAGCAGATAATAGCGGAGCTCGCAAGTTGATGTGTATTCGGGTACTAGGAACCGGTAACCGCAAATACGCAGATATAGGTGATATTATTATCGCCGTAGTCAAGGAAGCCGTACCCAACATGTTTTTGAAAAGATCGGAAGTGGTTAGGGCAGTGGTAGTATGCACTCGTAGGGGGTTGAAGCGACGCAATGGAATGGTCCTTGAGTTCGACGACAACGCAGCCGTCATTATCAACCAGGAAGGAAATCCTAGAGGAACTAGGATTTTTGGTCCAGTAGCAAGGGAATTGAGGGAATGTAATTTTGCCAGAGTAGTCTCGTTAGCTCCCGAAGTGTTGTGATAACTAATGAAAAAAAAAAAGAAAGCTCGTTTCATTTCTTAGAACTCAAAGAAACTTCAATTCGTTTAAAAATTTGGGTTTGAAGAATTAATTGTCGAATAGTCCAATACATACACATATACAAATATACAGAAAAATCTATCTATATCTATTCTATCTATATCTATTTAGATAGATACAACTCAATAGGATAGCCAATGAAAATGAGTAGAAAGGAAAGAACCTTTTTTCCGCCTTGAATATCATTTAGATTTTGCCAAGAGGAAAGGCTGAAGATTTTAGGAATTACTAAAGTAAAAACAATTCTAATAATTACCGATTGATATTTCACGAATAATGATGCCATCTCTACCACAGTTACTTCAATCAGAAATGCGAATACGAAAAGAAAAGCTATGACTAGGATACCAGTTACTAAAATGACTAGAGGTATCGTGCAAATCTTACTGGAAGAAGGTTTTTTAAAAAGCGTCACGGAACACACAGAGGGGGGGAAAATCTTTATGGATGTTAAACTGAGATATTTTGGCAAAGAAAAAAAGCCTTACGTGGCAACTATTAGGTACATTAGCAAACCCGGTCTCAGAATCTATTGCGATCATATAAGAATCCCTAAGATCTTAGGGGGCATGGGAATTGCAATTTTATCAACGTCTTATGGACTCATTACAGATCGGGAAGCTAGGCGAAGAAAAACTGGGGGGGAAATTCTACGCCATATTTGGTAATTGAAAGGGAGAAACAGAAACAAAAGTTACTTATTTTCACCAGTTACGTTTTCAATGAAAAGAATTTTTTTGGAGAAACCTGTAATGTAAATAGGAGGTTTACTTATTACAAATGATGAAGAAACAGAATCTCATTGACATGGAAGGTACAGTTACAGAATCTTTACCCAATGCCACGTTTTGAGCGTGTTCGGATAATGGATGTCAAGTTTTGACTCATATATCGGGGAGGATGCGACGCAGTTATATAAGAATACTACCAGGAGATAGGGTAAGAGCTGAACTGAGTCCCTATGACCTTACCAAGGGACGCATCATCTACCGCCTTAGAAGTAGGCATACAAACAATAGTCAGTAGATTTCGGTATCAGTTTAGATTTTCGGCAGTTAACCAAACCACTTCTCTTACCAAATTTCCTATCTTGATTAGATCGAAGAAACATGTAGCAAACCTACAGGTAGATTTACCCAATTAATTCAAGGTTATAGATACGAAAATCCGTGCTTCCATTCGGAAAATATGTGAAAAATGTCGATTGATTCGTAGACGTAGACGAATCATGGTAATTTGTTGCAACTCAAAACATAAACAGAAACAAGGATAATAAATATTTATATCTGAAAAATAATATTAATTAAACAGAGCTTCCCAATAAAAATGATTAATCAATTATGTCAAATAAATCGAGAAAAATTCGTTCACGTGGGGGAAAACGCGGAGTTCAAAAAGGAGTCATTCATATACAGGCGAGTTTCAATAACACTATCATTACCGTCACAGACGTCCGGGGACAGGTAATTATTTGGTCTTCCGCCGGTGCCTGTGGATTTAAGGGAACACGCAAAAGCACGCCATTTGCTGCGCAAGCTGCGGCTGAGAATGCAATTAAAGCATCAGTGGATCGGGGTATGAAACAAGCAGAAGTTATGATGAGCGGGCCCGGACCGGGGAGAGATACCGCTTTGCGAGCTATTCGCAGAAGCGGCATAATCCTCAGTTTCATACGTGACGTGACTCCTATGCCGTATAATGGTTGTAGACCCCCCAGAAAGAGACGCGTCTAACTAGTGATTAGTCACATCAAAAGGAGGGGAAAAAAATTACGTATGCGCAAAAATGAGATGTCGACCTCTAAGCAGGCAATTCAGTGGAAATGCCTTGAATCCAAAATAGAAAGTAAGCGGCTTCATTATGGTCGTTTCCTTGTATCTCCCTTTAAAAGGGGTCAAGCCAGTACTGTAGGAATTGCCATGCGTAGAGCCTTGTCACAAGAGATTGAAGGAACAAGCATAACATGTGCAAGATTTTGCGGAGTCGTGCACGAGTATTCCACAATAACGGGTCTTCAAGAGACAATACATGATGCTTTAGTTAATCCGAAAGAGATTGTGCTTAGGGGCGATTCAAAAGAAGATATTCAAGAGGCATTTTCATCTGTAACAGGTCCTAAAGAAGTAACTGCGGGCGATCCATCATTACCACCTGGCGTCGAAGCAATTGACAATTCGCAATATATAGCTACCATTACCCAACCAATATCTCTAACTATTGAATTAGAAATTGAAAAAGATTGCGGATATCGTATAGAAAATCTAGCGAAATCCGGAAAGGGACAATTTCCCATCGATGCTGTATTTATGCCTGTCCGAAACGTGAATTATAGCATCCATCTATTTGGAAGTGGTAGAGCGACGCAGGAAATCTCATTCATTGAAATATGGACTAATGGCAGTCCGACACCACACGAAGCACTTAGGAAAGCTTCTGAAAAACTCATGGACTTGCCAACCACCTTCTTGTATGTAAGGGGCGGAGACGTATCTCTCTTCGAAAATGGCGAAGATTCTCTTGATTTGACGAAATCACCATCTTTACAACCTCAATTTGGTGATACGAATAATTTGGAAGAAAGGGTTTTAGAAAATAGGTTTATTGACCAATTGGAATTACCTGCCAGAGCTTTTAATTGTCTTAAAAGGGCCGAAATATACACAATTGCGGATTTGCTTAACTATAGCCGAGAAGATCTGTCAAAATTAAAGAATTTCGGTAGAAAATCTGTGGATCAAGTGTCCGAAGCGTTGTGGGACCGTTTTGCAAAAGAATTACCCGACAAAAAAATAGTTCTCAATCGGCGGAAGTAATAAAAGAAAAATACTATTTCCCTTATCAAACCAAATTTTATTTTACGTATTAGAAGTTTTGGAAGTCTATAATATACCATAAGCCACTAAGTGGCGACTAATTGTGCCATAAGTAGAAACAAAACAGGTAGATCAGAGAAAACTAAGAAGTTAGGATCAATTTTTTGTTAGGTTACTTCGAAGTAAACAAATGAAAATTTATTATTTGAGAGAAAATATAATTTTTTTTTTTGTTTTTCACCCGAAAACAGACGAGTCTAGGGAAATTTTGCTACAAAGCAAATAGTCCCTAGACTGGATCTAACTATTTATCTTATGTGTAAGAAACAGAGCGGAAGAGAGATACTGAAATAGACCCAAAGTTAGAGATCCCTCTATGGGTAAAGTTGCTCCGATGCCTGACCAGATGGCGGCCACGGTGCCAATTGCAAAGACTGTTGTGGCTACTGGGCGTCGAAACGGATTTTGGAATTTATTAACATTTTCAAGAAAAGGAACGGTCAATAAACCTGCAGGCACCGACGCCATCGGGAGAACACCTAGTAATTTATTTGGTACGGTACGAAGTATTTGAAATACGGGAAAAAAATACCACTCAGGTAATATTTCCAAAGGAGTTGCAAATGGATTTGCCGGTTCACCAACCATTGATGGTTCCAAAACAGCCAGCCCCACAGTACACGCAACAGTCCCTAAGATTACTACAGGAAATATATATGAAAGATCATTTGGCCAAGCAGGTTCTCCATAGTAATTATGTCCCATGCCTTTAGCTAATTTTGCCCGCAAAACAGGATCGTTCAAGTCAGGTTTTTTTGTTATTGGGATGGACTCCTCACTCCCCCGTAAGAATCGAACGTGCGAATTTCTTCCCATACGGCTCGAGCATATACCTCACTGCCCCATTCCGTAATACAACAAGAGAATAGACGCAAAAAGTATTTTGCAGTGTGGCCTTTCATCCGACTCAGCTCAATACCTTAACTAGAAACGAAGCTTCGCAGATTATCTTGTATCCTATAGTTGCGTAACGTATTGTTTTATTTTTGACTTACGCGAAATACTCTGCAGTTGCAACCCTATAGAATTTCAACTCGTTACTACTTTAGCCATCCATTTCTTTAGATCGTTTCTTTACCCCGACGGCGGATATTGTTGCGGAAAATTGGTAGCCGATACAAAAGAAATGTATGTATCGTCTTAGAAGCCGTATATACAAAATTTTGGCGTAGTCCCAGGTCCGGATGTAGAGATAGATTTAGGATTTGACGAGGCCTTCAAAAATCTTCGGTTCGGTCATGGAAAAAGTTCTCCAAACAACTCTCCGAATTCTAGAGAGATGCTTCCACACCCAAGTTTCAAATCTTGATTCCGAAGAAAAGTTGGGGAGAGACGTAGTGGCAGTATCTAACTTGATATCTGCATAGCCTACATATTTATTTTCGCGACGAGTCACACACTCCCATAATCCAATTGTTTTTTCTCTTCCTACTCGATGTCCCGACCGTATTATCCCGGTAGTTTGGGACGACAATTCAATCCGCGAAGTGACTTATTATCTGTAAGTACTTGCGGCAACGGAACATCAATTTACTTAGGAAATGAAAAAGAGGGGGTCCTTTTGATGTGATGTATTTTCTTTGGACTTATTTATTGTGAAAAAAAAAAAGATATTACAAGGGACCCGAAATGCCTTGTTTACGAATCGTTAGAAAATGCATCGGCATAAAAACGGCAGTAAGAAGCGGCAAGACAAAGGTGTGTAAACTGTAGAAACGAGTTAATGTGGATTGTCCAACACTCACACTTCCCCGTAACGATTCTACTAATGAAGATCCTATAAAGGGAATGGCTTCGGGTACACCTGTCACGATTTTAACGGCCCAGTAACCAATCTGATCCCAGGGTAAGGAATATCCAGTTACGCCGAAAGAAACGGTTAATACAGCTAAAATCACTCCAGTAACCCAAGTCAATTCACGAGGTTTTTTGAATCCCCCAGTTAGATAAACACGAAATACATGCAGAATCATCACAGGTACCATCATACTTGCTGACCAACGGTGAACAGAACGAATAAGCCAGCCAAAATTTACCTCAGTCATTGTATATTGAACAGAAGAAAAAGCTTCCGTAACAGTTGGACGGTAATAAAAGGTCATAGCAAAACCGGTAGCTATTTGAACTAAAAAGCAGGTTAACGTGATTCCTCCCAAGCAGTAAAATATGTTCACATGTGGAGGGACGTATTTACTAGTAATATCATCCGCAATTGCCTGAATTTCGAGGCGCTCTTCAAACCAGTCATATACCTTAGCAGGATAGGTAAGCCTATGTAGCTCCCTCTTTGTAAACTGCACATGAAGATTTGTCTTCATACAGCTTAGGCGAGAATGGATTCTTAGAGCCGTTCCCTCTCTCGAGTAAGGTGTCCTTTGCCGGTACTTCGCCATTTGTTTTGTAAAGAAGGGGGCGACGGCGGAGATCCAAAAACCTCGAAACTAAATCCCGCCTCAATCTCATGTTAGCCTGTACTCCCTAGAAACCGGTAGTGTTAGCGTCTTGAGAAATCTTTTTACCTTATCAATGTATCTATCCCCAAAAATTGGTGGAGAACAAGTGTAATACATACATGGATAGATCTTATCTCGTTTTAATCTGATTGGTTGAATAATCACGAAACCTTAGATTTTCACTATATATCGACAAGATACCCTATTTATTTGATTGGTGGCTGAGAAGACCCGCTGGGCATCAAATCCTCTACCAGTGTTTCGTAATTACACGAGCCTGTAAATGTCCTGCATATTTGTATCTCTCTCCCCCAACCCAATGTGAGAAGGAACCGGTTGAGAGCAATTTCATGGATAATTTCTCGATTGGGCGTCGAGTCAGTAATATTAGGTAGCAACTTTGTCACGAAACTTAAACAGTAAATTGGTGTAAATTAATCCTAGTTTAAAATTTCTAATACAAATTTCTCGCGTTTCGGGTAATAATCATTAATCGGCTACCCGGCCAGACATCAGTGGTAAAAAAAAAACTAGTAGTCGAAGAAATGAAAGAAAAAAAAAATTCTTATTTATTGAATCGGATTAATTGCGGCGAATCACACACCCATATTGCTAAAAGATCTGAAATAGGAGAGGAAAAAAATTACGCGATTCAACTACCTCTTCGATTTTCGATGTCTCTTACCAAGTCCCCAGCTGTTGTTTTTGCAGCTGCGGGGCTTGGGTCGGTCCTTTTTACCAGCTAATTGCAATACCGTCCAACAAGACGGAGGAGTTATAAATTTCCAAAATAGTAACTAGAAATATGGCGAATAGAGCCATGAAAAATCCCATCAAGGGAGTAGTTCCCCAACCAGGAGCAACTTTCCCATATTCCGAATTGAGCGGTTTCAAAACCATCCCTAAAAAACTTATTTTGGGTTTCCCTTTAGGAGTTTCATCAAGAACTTTCGTAGCCATAGACCCTGCTCAACTGGTTGAAATTTGCTGACTTTGTATAATAGTATACCGAGTGGTAATTAAAATCTATTGGGTCATATGGCAACGGAAACCGCAACTTTGGTCACTACTTTTTTATCCCGTTCACTTGTTAGCTTTACCGGTTACGCCTTATATACCGCTTTTGGTAAACCGTCCAAAGAACTAAGAGATCCTTTCGAAGAACATGAAGATTAATTGGAGACCTTCCTCTCCATAAATTGGAGAAGAAGGTCTCCAATTAATCTTATTTTCCTTGTCTCGACAATTTCGTTGATAAGACAGAAATGTGTGTCTATTTTCTAGGTTGAGGCAAAGGAATCTTTTGTTTATTTACCTCTGTTAGGCACCTTAGGAGGTTCTCGAAAAAAAATTGCGAAAAAAATTATACCTGAAGTGGCTACCAGCAAAAATGTGTAAACCAGTGCTTCCATGGGTTAGGGAATAAATTGGTGTTTTTAAAAAATCTCTCTCGTACTAATTAGTAGGTATCACTCCAGTAGAATTTCATTTCATCAGCTTGAATCCGAAGTGGTTAAACCTATTCAATTAAAGTAATTAATTGAATCTTGAAAAAGAAATATTTTTCGATCCAATTTTTCTTTGATCCGGCCAAGTAACTGGTATAGAGAAAGAGGAATTCCCTAATTATCGAGTTCGACGGGATCTGTAAGAAGAAATCCTCTAAACGGCTTGTTTTTTGGTACTTGGGTCTCCTAACTTCTGAAATGCACCAAATTCAACTTGGGCGTCCAAATCGGGGTCGATGCCGGCAAAAACGTCTCTAAACAAAGTTCTTGCGCCATGCCAAATGTGGCCAAAGAAAAAAATGAGAGCAAATGTGGTGTGACCGAAAGTGAACCAACCCCGTGGACTACTTCTGAATACACCATCCGATTTTAAAGTCGCACGATCAAATTCAAAGATTTCGCCCAATTGAGCACGCCTAGCATATTTCTTTACTGTGGCAGGGTCACTAAAGCTGGCGCCATCTAATTCGCCACCGAAAAAGTCTACGGTTACACCCACTTGCTCAACACTGTATTTTGATTCCGCTCGTCTGAATGGTACATCAGCTCTTACGACACCTTCTCCATCTACCAAGACGACCGGAAATGTTTCAAAGAAGGTTGGCATACGGCGTACAAACAGCTCACGTCCTTCCCTATCCTTGAAAAGGGCATGACCTAACCAACCGACAGCTATGCCATCTCCGTTGTCCATTGCACCCGCCCTAAACAATCCACCCTTCGCAGGATTGTTGCCAATGTAATCATAAAAAGCCAATTTTTCCGGAATCTTTGACCAAACTTGGGATAAGCTGAGATTTTCAGCTTCGCCTAATCGTATTCGTCTTTCTATCTCTTGTTGAAAATATCCTTGATCCCATTGGTAGCGGGTAGGGCCAAACAATTCAATCGGAGTGGCGGCGGATCCGTACCACATGGTTCCAGAAACTACGAAGGCGGCAAAAAAGACGGCGGCAATACTGCTAGATAATACGGTTTCAACGTTTCCCATGCGTAAAGCTTTGTACAACCTCTGGGGAGGGCGGACACTTAGATGGAACAATCCGGCGAGTATACCTAACACTCCTGCTGCTATATGATGCGACGCTATTCCGCCTGGAATGAATGGATCGAAGCCCTCAGCCCCCCAAGCCGGGTCTACGGGTTCCACTTTTCCAGTTAATCCGTATGGATCTGAGATCCAAATGCCGGGACCAAATAAACCAGTTACGTGAAACGCCCCAAATGAAAAACAAAGTACTCCTGAAAGAAATAGGTGAATTCCAAATATCTTAGGTAAATCCAGGGATGGTTTTCCCGTACGATCGTCACGAAATAGATCCAGGTCCCAATATACCCAGTGCCATATAGCAGCTAGAAACAGCAAGCCAGATAGTATGATATGAGCTGCGGCTACGCCTTCGTAACTCCAGATACCCGCGTCTGTTGAGGTATCTCCTGTGATAATCCAACCCCCCCAAGATTTTGATACCCCAATGCGAGTCATAAAGGGAATGACAAACATACCCTGCCTCCACATTGGATCGAGAACGGGGTCAGATGGATCAAAAACCGCTAATTCATATGAAGCCATCGAGCCCGCCCAGCCGGAGACCAAAGCTGTATGCATCAGATGTACGGAAATTAGACGACCGGGGTCGTTTAATACGACGGTGTGAACGCGATACCAAGGCAAACCCGTGAAAAACCCCTTTCTTGAATATTGGAGACAACTGATCACTGCGTAACTTTCTTGCAATATAATATAGGGTTACATCCTAGGGAAATGAGAGAGAGGTTGCCGTACAAAACACTTAAAAAAAAAAAGATATTCTGGCTCGTAGTTAGAGCGACAGAGTGGGAGGGAAACGAACAATGTTTTTAATCTTCGACGAGAAACCTAATTTTTATTTGTTTTGCCTATTTGATTGTACCAAATATGTAGCTGCATCGGGACAAGCCAGCAACTCCCCCCCCCGGATAGGGATGGAGGCGTGAATATTTTAGCATTTTCATTCCCCATGTAACAACGTAAGGATTGGTCCCATCAGGATTAGATAATATCTGCCAGAATTGGAGATCTAACGACCCATGCCGTAAAACGTGTTACAATGTGAAATAACTTAATAATTATCGACCCAACTCCTACTTACGCCCACAATTCAGAGGTAACTCCAAGACGTTTTGATAATTTCTATATGCCAATTGGTGTTCCAAAAGTGCCCTTTCGTCTACCCGGGGAAGAGGATGCAGTTTGGGTTGACGTATAGTCCAACTTGTCGGGTATGTCGAGGCCGGTGGAACCGTCTCCACCATTTTTTTGCCAATTGATTTGTACCTACCATGCTGAAATCAAATATTCCACCAGTAATCAAATGGATGGAAAAAAAAAAGAATCTGCCAATTGAAGTGTTAGCTGTCGGAATCTATGGCTAGTTGAAATGAACAAGTCGTTTAGGCCCCGGTCACTTGATCCCAAAGATCGATCGTGCCAAAGATACGTGCGAAACAATAGCGGAACAAAAAAATTATTTATCTATTTGAACATTGAACAGGTTTTTTTTTTTTTTTTTTTGAACCTATGAGATGTGAAAATAGATGAAATGGAGGGAGAGAAAAACTACTTGTTCCATATGTACGAGTAGTGATCAAGATTTATCCCCTTCGGGGTAGTAAATGAACCTAAGGATTCCTTGTATTAGAAGGAAGGCCTCAATGTCGGACAGAAATGAATTGGTGCGGGGGGGAAGAATTTGGCACAATCGGTGCACCAACTGCCAGTTGCAACGTAGTTCAAGATGTTCAAAACAAACGGGCCAGACAAACTTGAACGAAAAAGCGAGATTGCCCCAATTGGGCAGGATTGAAAACTTGGTGTAGAAAAAATCCATCCTTTCCCGCGCCTCCACCCTGCTCCTATTTCCTCTTGCGGAAGCCATTAGAGCCGTATGTTTCCAACAATACCTACACGGTTCCGGGGGGGGGGGAACCTATCCCGATCAACCGGCTTTATCGAGAAAGGCTTCTTTTCCTAGGTCAACAAGTCGATGACGAAATTGCCAATCAACTTATTGGTATCATGATGTATCTAAATAGCGAAGATCAGGCCAAAGATATGTATTCGTATGTAAATTCCCCCGGCGGGGCAGTATTAGCCGGAATATCTGTTTACGACGCGATGCAATTTGTTGTACCAGATGTACATACTATTTGCATGGGACTCGCCGCTTCAATGGGATCTTCTATTTCGGCTGGAGGAGAGATTACCAGACGTATAGCACTGCCCCACGCTTGGCGCCAATGATTTGTCTAAATTAATATTTTGCCTTCGCTCGATTGAGGTAACAATAGCATGGCAACCAGTACTTAGTGATTTTCTCCACACCACACATATTTAGTTAAAATTAAAATAGCGAAGTACTGAAAAGATAAACGGAATCAAGGAAATCTTTTTAACTCGTGTTAGATTTGCCATAGATTAAATTCAATATATCTTAGCGTCATAAGTCATATAAGATATATGGTGTATCAAAATCCTAACTTTTTTTTTTCTTCTCCTTCCAGTAAAAAACAGAATTTGGGATTCGAACAGTGTTGATTCCTTCGTCCATCGGGGGTATACATAGCAAACTTCGGGATTGCAAAGGCAATTAAGTGACGGAGCCATCGTAGTACTCCATAGGGAAGGATGGTGAAATACAACAATGCCATTTCATACATGTAGTATGGAAAGAGTGAGGGAGGGACCGACAACGAAGTAAGCAAAGGCCTGCAAAAGAACGATTAATTCCTAAATAGAAATCAATATAGTTATAGATTTCTATTTATTTACTTATAAATTTATCAAAGTAGGCAAACTTCGTTGGCTTTAAACTGCAGTTGTATGAGGTAGCCGTATGCAGAATATCTGCTTGTACAGTTAGACTTAATCAGAGTCACCTAATCAGGGTGATGATTCATCAACCCGCTAGTTCATATTATGACGGACAGGCTGGAGAATGTGTCATGGAAGCGGAGGAAGCGTCGAAACTACGTGATTGTATAACCAAAGTTTATGCCCAAAGAACTGGCAAACCTTTGTGGTTAATTTCCGAGGACATGGAAAGAGATGTATTTTTGTCAGCGGAAGAAGCCCAGGATTACGGTGTTGCGGATCTAGTAGCGGTGGAAAATGTTTCACGCTGAAGATTCATTGAAAAAAAAAATTACCCGAAATTCAATTTTTTTTTTCTTCGCAGTTTCATGTATTTTAAGTTAATGATTCACCCCTTTAGAAGCAGATAGAAACAGATTTGCAAAGTTATTTCTGATAGGTCGGAAATATAAAGGTCTTATTGGGTGTGAAAATGCGTCAAATTTTACCAATTGGTTGAGAATCTTTCAAACCGGATCAATCTTCTGCGTTTTCAAGCATGCCGACAAACCAACAACTTATTAGGAAGGCGAGGCAACGGCTGGAGAGTGGGACGAAATCCCCCGCTCTTCGTGGGTGCCCCCAACGGCGGGGAGTGTGTACTAGGGTGTATGTGTGACTTGTTTGGATCGAGAACCTAAACTATTTGGAGATCAATGCTGCAGGATAATCTACCAGATGAAGTGGTAAAAAATTCATAATCCACCTGTTTCGATGGGAAATAGCAATTCGTGGTTGAAATCGGTGCGAACCCGATCTTTTCAATTTGGGAAGGTGGAGGTAAATCGGTAATAATAAAAATTTAGTTATCAAACGAAGTCGGGCTGGGCTGGTGGTATCAACTTTCACACCTACTTTGCCAATTACACCTCGGCGGCAACAACTAGGGTCAGCCATTCTGCTAACCCCCGGATAAAATATCGCAACTATACATATGATTTCCTTTATCAACTAAGAAATCTGATTCAAAAAGCGTCAAGAAGCTGAGTGAAATATTGGGGATCGTGCGGCCCACCAACAGTAGTTCCACTTATCCGATCTCGGAACAAGTCTATACTCCGGTATATAGGGGGGATCCAACTGCCAAGACAAATTGACCACGGAAACATCGGAATCTGTAACATTTTTGGTACAACGTATGCCTTTTAGCCTAGTAGGCGGGAAGGTGAGTATCGGAGTACTTGCGGAAAGGAAAGCCGGAGTAGCAAAAGCCATTGGAATATCTAATTCTCACATGAGGTAAGAATAAAAAGAGGAAAAAGGTATTGCAACTTACTTACACCCCTCGGCAGAACATGAGGCAACTAGTTTGAAGGATACATGGTATGTGGCGTTGAAACCCTTAACAAGCAAAGTAGAAATCTGCGGTTGGGGTTTCAAAAACTTCAATGAGTTATTTGAGTAATTATGCTTTGAAGATACGGAGTTTATCACTCCCAAAATTGACATCTCTAGTTACGGATGTTGAAGTAAAACTATTTAAAGAAATGGAAGAACTAGAAAATCAATAGATTATTTTTTTTTTTTATTGAAAATCTGAGATTTTTGTGAGGCTATACGTATAACGACTAGAGTAAAACGAGGATCTGTGGCTCGGAAGTATCGCAAAAACATTCTCGATTTTGTGTCCGGTTTTCGGGGGGCTCATTCAAAATTGTTTAGAACGGCAAACCAGCGAAGGGGTAGGTCTTTAGCTTATGCTTATGTAGATAAAAATAATAGCAAAAGAGCCTTTCGCCGTCTCTGGATTGCTCGGATTAATGCAGCAGCGCGGAGAGATGGAATTACCCACAGTTCGGTAATTCATAGTTTGTACAAAAATCGGATTGCCTTGAATCGCAAGACACTTGCTCAAATCGCTACTCCAGATGCCTACTGTTTTTCTATGATCATAGAAAAAGTTAGCAAAATAAAAATTTGATGATCCGCGGCGGTAAAGTTACGCCTCTCTAAGTCTCATTTAGACAGAAGAGAGGCGAATAAACCAAATTCCAAATTGAGTTACGTATTTCTCGTAGTAAAAAAAAAGGGGGGGGGGGCGGAAGGACAGACTACCTCGTAGATATCGATCGGTTTGACTCAACAAAACTCAAAACTACCTTGAATTGCATCTGTTTCGCGGTAAATGCTCATTTGATAAGTTAAAGAATCTGCTAGAGATTAATTTATTCTATTTAATAATCTAACTTTCGTTATTTGAAAAGGGCAGCAAGGCCAAGATGCGGGCTCTTTTTATTGCCGTAGCTATCAAACGTTGCTGCTTCGAGGTCAATCTATTCATTCGTCTTGATAATATTTTGCCTTGCTCACTCACGAATCGACGAAGTAGACTCGTATTCTTGTAATCAATAGTTTCATCAGAACGAATGGACGGAGAACGCCTACGGGAAGAGTGTCTAGATTTATTCATGATATTTCTTTGTAACTACCGATATTTACTTATGTTGGATATCGATTCCCTCCGAACCAATTGCAATTTTTTTTTTTTTTTTTACTTCTTCGACTCTTTGTGCAAGGTATGCTTGTGACAATGGAAGCAATACTTCTCTGACTCCAGCCGAGCGGGTGTGTTACGACGATTTTTACGTGTAGTGTATCGGCAAAGACCCGCGGATTTTCCACTGGTTTTTCTCTGAATACAACTTGTACATTCCAAAGCAATAGTTACCCTTGCATCTTTAGTATTGGCCATGGAATCAGATGTACTCTAATTTAATTAGTTTCCCCAAAAAGAGGGGGTGAGGGTCGCATGTAGATCCATAGCAATAGAAACGAACTACTTACGAAGTTTCGACCTATGAAGTAAATAGATTAAACACTCCCATCACTAAATTGAGTCATTATTACGTGTATGACGAACCATAGAGTTCTCACTTCGTATGGTTCCTACACGGCTCCTTTGGTTTAGTTAATAACAATAAGTTAGGGAAATGGAAATAATAAAGCATCCGGAAAGAATCGATTTGTTTCTATTAATAAACCAGCCAGTAAGCCAAACCATATTGTAGCTACAACAGGGGCTGTGGAAAGATATATTTTTACATGTTGCATTGGAATCCTCCTTCTTATCAATTTTTTATTTCCCTACCTACTTGCCTTTATCCTCACCAGCTTTACTACTTAAAATCTAACTATATCTAAATCAAATTCTCACATTTACTTGAAAGAAGAATAAAGTTTTTTCCAGTACCCGACTCCAGAATACTAAGTCGAGAAGTGGTGTAGAGAATGAAAAGTGGGAATTAAAATAAAGAGAGGGCAGGGATTAGCAGCTTCCCAAAAAATGCATTCCTACTTCGACGGTAGCCAGTATTCGTGGGAAAAGATTATAATCAATTGGATCGAATAACAAGCAAGGGGTTGATGGTATCAAGTACAACCAAAAGGGATGTAACGCAGCTCGGTAGCGTGTTTGTTTTGGGTACAAAATGTCGCAGGTTCAAATCCCGTCATCCCTATCTCCTATACGTGGAACAACTGGCAGGGGTGACAGTTGTTGCCCCACTTACTTGATCTCTACCTCCTTTCTCCCTACAAAAAAAAAAAGGGAAGTCAACACTTTTTTCTTCCCTTCACGCTGGGGAGGAAAGATGCTGCAACTCCCACTTCCTTCATAGGTCAAAGTAACCCCTTCCAGAAAGAGGCGCCTTTAGTTCAGTACGGTAGAACGCGGGTCTCCAAAACCCGATGTCGTAGGTTCGAATCCTGCAGGGCGTGCCTACTGCTAGGGATTGCTTAAGCGATACGCCCCAAAATTGAAGTGGACGTAGAACTAAAGATTATCGTTGTAGAAGCGATCTTCCACATCTGCTAATTGTTTTTGAAATACGGACAGAAAATACTCGAAAGGAATAGTGGTGGGAGGGGGGGGGGGGCTTTCGCCATATATATTTTTAATTCATTTACCTTCCCAATCCCAAAATATCCCTTTTGTTTAGGACGATATCTAACTAGATATTCATCGAATATCTAATTGATCGCCCCGTCGGTATTGAAGGTATGCAGTTACAAATAATCCAGCTAGGGTTATTGGAATCGAACCTAACACAATTCCAGAGAGTAATGCTTCAACCATTTCAATTTGTAAACATTTGATACAAACAAATACTTACCAAAATACCTTACACATTAACTAGTAATTGATTGTTGGTAGGTGCGACGGATTAGTAATCGATATGTGTTAAAGACCCTTTCTAGTTTTGATCTCCTCTTATCTTCGAGAAGTAGTAATGATGTAATGAGTTGCAGAATCTGAATTTTGTTCAATCCAACAAATAGAGCTAGGGTAAAAGTTAATGCGAGCATCAGAAAAGCAAAGTAGCTTAGTGAAGTGAACATATATCTGAATACAAGATTGTCTAGCAGATGGGTTAGTATATAACTTTCTTGGGTAGTTTATCATCCCGAGTCCCCAAATCAAAGTTGTTTACTTAAATCTTAAATATGGTACGTTATATCTAATCAAGTGTATGTCTGGGAGATTAAAATTTTTCAATTTTGCAGATTCGGGGAAATCATACTTCGAATTCATCCTCCACGAGGCCGATAGCTACGTAGTTGAGGAATCAGTCTTCGCCATTTCTTTGGACTATTCCTCAAATTTTTTAATTGTGGGTCCAATGTGCGTAGAAAAAGGTAATGCCTTGCTTGCCCGATTATGCGCGGGCAGGGGACCTTACGGGGCAGTACAATCAGGAAAGATTGCTGCTAATGTTTACAGGTTTACTGCATCGCTTGGAAGCCGGGCCCTATAGTCCCATCCGTATTGTTTACGTGTTAGATGAACGACGATAGGTAAAAACGAAGATTTTACCAGTATTAGATCAGATGTTGATCTTGTAACGGGTAACCTTGCCGCATTGTACGTGAAATAGCTATACTGACCCAGCATATTTTGAGTATACCTCGGGTATAATAGTGACAACCTAATTTATAGGAGTTCCCGTTCCCTCAAAGGGTTTTGTTTTTGCCGGTGCATCTCGCATCTCTTCCCTCGACCCCTTTGACCTCCTTTCCTCCATTCGGGAAACAACCGAAGTCTTTTTGATATTACAAGATAGATAGATACGGAGTTAAACATGTCTGGGAATACAGGAGAGCGCCCCTTCGCCGACATCATCACTAGTATTCGATACTGGGTCATTCACAGCATTACTATACCCTCCCCGTTTATCGCAGGCTGGCTGTCTGTAAGTACAGGTTTAGCTTACGACGTTTCTGGAAGCCCCCGGCCAAACGAATATTTTTCGGAGAGCCGACAAGAAGTTCCTCTAATAACTGGTCGCTTCGACTCGCTAGAACAAGTTGATGCATTCACAAAATCCTTTTAGGAGAAACCAACGGCTTTAGATAAAACTTATCCAATTTTCACTGTTAGATGGTTGGCTGTCCATGGATTAGCTGTACCTACGGTTTTCTCCCCAGGGTCTATATCAGCTACGCAATTCATTCAGAGATAGTTTTTGGCGAGCCCTGAATATACGACACAACCAAATCCAAATAAGCAGAGCGTGGAGCCGAATCGTACAAGCCTTTATCGGGGACTATTGCTGATTTTCGTACTTGCCGTTCCTTCTTCCAACTATTTCTTTAATTAGAATTTAGACAAAATTGTCTGGAAAAGATCGAGATCCCAATTATTTGTGACCGTTCATGTCTGGAGTCGCGGCCGGTTAACAGCTATAAAGAGAAGGAACGGGAAGGAGGCGTGGTGGCAGATGACAAATACCACTGGAAGGGTTCCCTTGCGGTTGGTAGGTACTGTAGCCGGTACACTTGTGATAGGTTTGCCGGGTGTATTTTTTTACGGAGCTTATTCGGGGTTAGGATCATCTCTCTAGAAAAAATTTGTGGAGGTGTAAGTCAGTAAGTAGTCAACACCTACCTTTTCCCCTGCTTCAACTGTGAATTAAGTAGGAAAGTTGTACCAAATTCCAATTTCACAAACAAAGTTTCCGGTTTTTCTTCTCTTTCTAACTAAGAAAGAGGAGAGGAAAAAAAAAAGATTAAATCTTTACGTATACGTAGCAAACTTTGCTAGTAACTAATCCTATTAGTATTATTTCAAAATTTTTAGCATACTACCTATATACTGATAAATCAACAAAATTTTTTATTAAAAATTATTAATATGTAAGTGAGTTCGTCAGAATTTTTGTTTTCAACCTCTCTCTTCATTTATTCCGCTGCATTTGTAAATTGCTGATTCAAATCTGACAGAGTCGGGTTAAAAATAGCGTAAATTAATTACCCTGGGAAAGACATTTTGGTAGTCTCGGGAGTGTTGGTGGTGCCGATTTCACCAACATTCCCGACTCTGCAAAATTCTCCAAATCAACTTGTCCATCAGCAGGTACAACTGACCATACACATTCCACTATGTAAATTGTAAGCTGACCTCTCCCTCGTTTGTTTATCCAAGAACACCTGCTCAAATTGACTAACTGCTAACAATTAACAGATCACGTCCGGAACCCCCGAGTAACGAAGTAAGAAATGACGTTTTTTCATACACCCGGTAGAGCAGCGATTCAAATGGTTTATCTGCTGTGAGGGGGGGGGTGGATCCCGGAAAAGGATGTAATCAGAAATTCATTTCAGCCAACTGGACTTTTTCAAACTGTTTCTTCTTAAGCACAAGAAAAATCTGTGCTAAAACAACCGATGCAAAGAAAGCTAAGAGACCTTGGATCCGACGGGGATCTTGTAGTACGATTTCTACTTCTCCCTGACCGAATCCCCCGACATTGGGGTTATTAGTTAACGGTTGATCCGCTTTAACAAACTCACCTTCCGAAACAATAAGTTCGGGGCCGGGAGGTACAACATCAATTGCTTCACGACCCCCGGATGACTCCTCAATGATAATTTCGTACCCACCTTTTCCCTCTTTCCGAGTAATCCTCTTTATTTTTCCCGTCGCTGAAGCGGTATAAACCGTGTTGTTACTCTTGCTCCCATCCGGATAGATTTGTCCCCTCCCCCTGTTTCCCCCTACGTAAATAGGGTATTTTAAAAAATGTGCTTCTTTATTGGTACCGGGGTCTGGTGATAAAACTGGGAATATAATCTCGCTGTATAACTTGCCCGGTACTGGACCTACGACAATTATATTTTTTTCACCGGGTCGGTAAGTTTGAAACGATAATTTTCCTAATTTATTTTTTAATTCGGTTGGAATACGATTAGGGGGAGCTAATTCAAATCCTTCGGGTAAGATGAGAACGGCGCCGACATTCAGCCCCCCCTTTTTACCATTTGCTAGTACTTATTTTATCCACGTGTCGTAAGGAATCTTAACAATTGCTTCGAATACAGTATCGGGAAGAACAGATTGCGGAGCCTCAAGATCAACAGTTTTTTTGGCTAAATGACAATTGGCACACACAATACGACCTGTGGCTTCGCGTGGATTTTCGTAGTTCTGTTGCGCAAAAATTGGATATGCATTTGATACAGATGGACAGCTTAATTTGCCAAAACTGATTAATGCCGCCAGTGATAAAATCCACCATTCCTTCATCCACTTTTTGGTAATCGCTGTTTGCATAGGTCAATAATTAGTCCTGAATATTTGTACAACCAGGTCGTGACATTGTAGAATGTTAGGAAGTCTATTCCTTCTCCAATTCTTTCCTTCCCTACATTCCTTCCATTTTCTCACTAACGGGTGGCAAACGACAATGAGCAGGGGGGAGGTACAAATCCAACTAAATTAAAAAAGGAGCGGAAATAACAAAAAATTCATAAGAATGGTTGTCATTCACTCATTGTATGATAAGTTGCTACAATTGAAGGAGATGTTCGATTTAAGTGACGAAAGATCCAATACTTAAATAGCGTATCTAAAATAACTGGAAAGGTTGAGACGAAGCGAGGAGTTACATATTTATTGGGAGTCAACCCAAAATATTCGAAAAGGGACTGTACTAGTATTTCCCAACCATGGGGCGAGTGAAACCCTACACATAAATCAGTTAATAGAAGGATGGAAAACGCCTTCATTGTGTCATTTAAACTATAAAATGACTCTTGAATCCGGGAATTTAAAACCGCGAGTCTCTTTCGCCCGAATATCAGTAGGGGAAATAAAGTGGCAATGCTAATTGCGTTGGTTGCTAGCCGCAGTAGTAGCTGAATATTTAGCTCGTCATACGTCATTGCTAATCGAGTAGTTTCGTTGCGCGCATCCGTATCAAAATTTTGCAACTGCGTATCTGCCAAGTTGCCAATCACATCGTCTAACCGGAATAATGCCTCTGCTTCTCGGAGCTGCTTCAAAGCGTTTTCTTCCTGAAACACGTTTGAAAATAATTGGATTTGACGTATGTTCCACCAACCCCTAATCCGGGGTTCCAAAAACCAATTTTCTATAGCAATTTGAATCGGGAAAAGAAAGAGAAGGAATCCAACATATTGGAGGGAAACAGAGGCTTGGTTCTTAGCTAAATCAAATTTATTATGGACTGATAAATTTAAATTTGATTGATTTGTTAACTCCGCCTTGAATCTGGATAAGGTACGAGTTACAGACCGAGGCACCAAACTAATTGACTCGTAAATTACTGGACGGCGGTGAGAAACTGCTAATTCGTAGTTAAACGGTTCTGCAATCAAATCTTTTTCATTTTGAAATGGAAAGATTTGTTTGGAACGAAGTTTTTCCCAAAAAGAAAACTCACTCGAAACGGCTTCGATCCAAGCTAATTTTCTATTCATTTTCTCCAGATTATTTAACTTGTAATAAATGGATTTACTTGTAGAGGCAAAATCGCCTTCGAGTTTGTATTCCGATACATTCCTAGATCCTACCTTTCCATTATCTGTTTTGTTACGCATGTAAGAATTAGAACAAGACACTAAAGATATCTTCTTGGGAGTTGAAGTATCTAGAGGTTCATGCAGAGGCGGATCTAAACAACTTCCTGCCGGATAGCCGTCTACACGATAGGGATGGGATTTGCAGCGCTTTTTCGGAAATGACCGAAGGATCTCCGTACAAAAATAAATCCCTGAATATTTAAGTATTCCCCAAAGAGATAGACTAAATCTGTGTTCCAGAAGACTGTAATATATGACATATCTAGATTTTTTGAAAACCGTAGCTTTAAAAGTAAAAGCTGCTCGGGCCCATGAAGAATTACCCGCCGCCATGGAAAATAACTTCAGTTGTGTAAAAGACGGAAAATTGGGTTGCAGATGCTTACTAGCTTCATAAGCTCTATCCAAAGAACGATGTGGGGTATTTAAAAACCATCGGATAAGTGTCCGTTTCCACTGACATAATTTCATACATTAATTCTCCATTAACCTTGGGAGAAAATTTGCAAAACAAAATAGGAGACGCGTCAGGTAAATTCTCATTTTAAAATTAAGTTATTTTCTATTTCTCTAAAATATGCTCAAAATCTTTCTTTCTTATCGCCCTTTTGCACTATTTCGCAAAAAATTTCCGTAAAAAAAAAAATAGGATTTTCAGATTGAATTTCAAAATCCCTCGATTGATATACGTAAGAAACGAGCAAGCTCGGCAGCTTTTTCCTCCATATACTCCGGAGTTGAATTTTCGCCGATTCTGGTGAGAGGAATACTTTGCCGACCCCGCACTTTTAGGTAGAGAATCCGACTTGGAAAAAGACCTTCTTGACTTCTTAAACCAACCGCTTCAATATCTCCCAGTATGAGTCGGATGTGTATACGGCGGTTCTTACCAGGAAAGCCCCATCGAAAGATGGAAGAAATACCCTCCCGCTTATCAAAATAGTTATATCCGCTCCCCACATTCCAAAAAACGGTACAGCATAGATATAATCCAAGGAAGAGGCCGGCAATCCCGTAAAAACACATTACAAGACCTTGGGGAATAAATGCAATCTGTTTGGACGAAAGTATGGGGATCAGATCTTTGCCAATGCAACTAGAAAATCCAACGAGTAAAAAACCTGTTGCTCCACAGACGAGGATGCAGGCCCAACACAAATTTACAAACGTACGTGATCCTCTTATGAACTCTACTTGGATCCATGTAGGGCGGGAATTCATCATTATTATTTCCTCAAATTGCGTAATAAATGCTTTGATTTTATCGTTGGATTTATTTCTACCTCCCTTTTGTTCTGCCGTCCATTTGTCTACTTCTATTTCGCCTGCATCAGGCGATAAAGGAATAAGTTGCAGCTATAGTTTATGATTTGTCAACTCTTTCAAAGTGAATTATTCCACTTGTCAATAGATGATCAATCTATATCCCAATTCTATTGAAAGCGAGAATGAGACATAGATTGCGATAGTATCAACCAACATATTTGACTGGCGGAAAAATCAGGCAGGGGTATTAGGCGATGGGGGTCACCCCGATTGGGGTTTGGCTAAAGATAGATAGGTAATTTACTTTGTAGGAAGAGCAGAGTGGCAGACCCACTTTCAGTCTATCTCGGGAGAAGATTACAGGATTTCATCCCGTTCTATATATAGGAAAAGAGAGGCCATTGTAACTGCTGGAAGCAATATACCTACTAGTGGTACTAAAATGGAGGGTAGGTAAGATGCTGTCATGGTGAAATTGCCTCGCAAAAAAAAAAATATTTATACGGCAACGTATTTCCGTTCTACTACTCCCTCTAGTACCTAATGATATTCCCTCCGTCCCTTAAAGGGAAGGGCTTCCCAATCTACAAAATTAATTTAATTAAAATATTTTGTCTCACGGGATTCTTTGAGAAATACACCGACGGCAAAGGAACGTCCCTTGGTAAATAGATAAGATACGTATCCGCGGGAAGTGGTACAAGAACAAATTAAACCTTCCTTTCCTCAATTCTTGTTATAAGGAACTGATAAGTAAAGCCCAGATATTTCGCTCAAAACACCCTTCAGAAGATTACGTGGAACGATTGAATCGAGTAGCCCGTTATCAAATAAAGATTCAGCTGCTTGAAAACCGTCAGGTATCTTCTGGCGCAACGTTTATTCAATTACCCTCTTACCTGCAAATGCGATATAGGCTTTAGATTCGGCAATAATTATATCTCCCAACATCCCGAAACTGGCAGTAACACCACCTGTGGTTGGATAAGTAGGAACGGATATGTAAAGCAATTTATTTTGAACCTGATAGAGTTGCAAAACAGAAGAAATTTTAGCCATTTGCATCAAGCTCAACGTCCCTTCCTGCGTACGCGCTCCCCCAGAGGCACGAATCAAAACTGGTGGCAGAAGCCTTTGAGTGGCATATTCAATTAAACGAGTAATTTTTTCACCCACTACGGAACCCATACTTCCTCCCATAAAATGGAAGTCCATAACGCCAGGTGCTATAAGTGTTCCATTCGGATATCCTATACCTGTTTGAACAGCATCGGTTAAACCTGTCTTTTCTTGGGAAAGAAGTATACGAGTTTCATGAGAATCCTCGTCAGAGAAACTTAAAATGTCTCTTGCGGACATGTCTTCATCCAAAGGAATCCACGTGTTAGGATCAATTGAGAGTTCGATCCTTTCCATACTACTCATCGAAAGATGATAACCGCGTTCTTCACAAACACTTCTATTTTGTTTCGAAAATTTTACATGAAGCATATTTCCACAGTTATCACACCGAGCCCATAATCCCTTGTTTGCGTTGACGCTTATTCGTCTATCTCTCTCATTTGTCATAGAGCTTCTTGTAGCTTCTTCAAGAAAAGCTCCAATTAATCCACCAAATTTTTGCCTATCTTCAAACCAATTTATTACAGACGTAACAATCTCCTCATTCGTTTTGTTAGCTTGTATAACAAACAAATCCCCAATTTCTTTCTTTCTTGAAGCGGCGGAATCTTCGTTCAATTGAGGAGGGTACCAGCAAATTGGGACTAGCTCCGAGTTCATTGACAAAGATTGAAGATTTGCTAATTGTTTCAGCTACTTAATCAGTCATATTTTAGGTGTTTAATTCCAATTATCCAATGAAACGAGTAAAACAATATATTGGAAATCATACATAATGAAATTGGATGACCAAGTAAATCATTATCAAGTACGACATAGGGCCGTTAATTATTCTCTCTCATTTTTGATATGAATTGGTGGGGATTCGAACCCTCGGATCTGTGTTTTGAATACACGCGCTTACCCTTATTTAGCCACCAACCTAACTTGGAAGTACCAGGAATATCAGTAAGAAAATTTATTTCCTGATACTCCTAGTATGTCTCATAATCATTTCTCTTTCCGGACAGGTGCTAGAGCAAAGCAAAGAAATTTGGCAATTTGCACTTATTTACAACGTATCAATTGTCTCAAATTCAAATTTGATTGCTTTCCATATTTCGCATGCGGCAGCTAATTCTGGACTCCACTTACTAGCTTCACGGATGATTTCGTTACCTTCGCGGGCGAGGTCGCGGCCTTCATTACGGGCCTGTACGCAAGCCTCTAATGCAACTCGGTTAGCTACGGCACCGGGTGCATTTCCCCAGGGGTGTCCCAATGTTCCCCCGCCAAATTGTAGGACGGAGTCATCCCCAAAAATTTCGGTTAAGGCAGGCATGTGCCAAACGTGGATACCTCCCGAAGCTACGGGGAATACACCTGGCATGGATACCCAATCTTGGGTAAAATAGATGCCACGGCTACGATCCTTTTCAATGTAATCGTCGCGGAGTAAGTCGACAAATCCTAGGGTAACTTCTCGTTCGCCTTCCAATTTGCCCACTACAGTTCCAGCATGGATGTGATCTCCACCGGACATGCGTAATGCCTTGGCTAATACACGAAAATGTATACCGTGATTTTTCTGTCTATCGATGACAGCATGCATCGCCCTGTGGATGTGCAGAAGTAGCCCATTGTCTCTGCAGTAGAAGGCTAAGCTGGTATTTGCAGTAAACCCCCCCGTCAGGTAGTCATGCATGACAATTGGTGCACCCAATTCTCTAGCAAAAACAGCTCTTTTCATCATCTCTTCACACGTACCCGCAGTGGCATTCAAGTAATGTCCCTTGATTTCGCCGGTTTCGGCCTGGGATTTGAAGAGAGCTTCTGCTACAAATAAGAATCGATCTCTCCATCGCATAAACGGTTGGGAATTCACGTTTTCATCATCTTTTGTAAAATCAAGTCCACCGCGGAGGCACTCATAAACGGCTCTACCATAATTCTTGGCGGACAAGCCCAATTTTGGCTTGATTGTACATCCCAATAGGGGACGTCCATATTTATTTAGTTTATCCCTTTCCACCTGAATACCGTGAGGGGGGCCTAGAAAAGTTTTGGAATAAGCGGGAGGAATTCGTAAGTCTTCCAGACGCAAGGCGCGTAGGGCCTTAAAGCCAAAGACATTTCCTACAATAGAAGTCAACATATTAGTGACGGAACCTTCCTCAAATAAATCCAGGGGATAAGCTACATATGCAATATACTGATTCTCCTCTCCAGCTACGGGTTCGATATCGTAGCACCGGCCCTTGTAGCGATCAAGACTAGTAAGTCCGTCTGTCCATACCGTAGTCCATGTACCCGTTGAAGATTCTGCAGCTACTGCAGCTCCGGCTTCTTCAGCCGGTACTCCAGGTTGTGGAGTCATTCGGAAAGCCGCTAAGATATCAGTGTCTTTGGTCTTGTATTCGGGAGTGTAATAGGTCAATCGGTAATCTTTGACACCAGCTTTGAATCCAACACCTGCTTTAGTCTCCGTTTGTGGCGACATGAGTTTGTTCCTCCCTATGACTGAAATAGTAAATCTTGTAATGAGGAGATCTGCTCGGCATAGGTAGAGTATTTCGACGTAAGACGTGAGGTGGGTTTGGGAATTCAACCTCCACACAATACGTATACCTGTGAAGAATCCACTTTGGAAATGGAACATTATTATTTTATACCGCGTCCGATGCGGGGTGCAACTAATCATCACGGTTTCCCACATAAACTGCTAAACGAGGGTCATTTCGTTCTACCCCGAGACATTGACTCGGGAATCCGTTCGTGGTTAGACTGGTGCGTGGATTACAAACTAACTAAGGATTGGTCCCCCTTACGTCTGGAAGATCCGGAAAGAGAAAAAACAAATGAACCCATAGTAAAAATTTGCTAGATGGAGCACTAATTTCGCGGGTATTTAGGTCGTGAAAAAACAAAAAACTCTTTTCAATCCCAGACTCCTTTTATCGCTTCATCTTATTTTTTTGTAGACCCATTCCCAAATTGGGGGGGGGGGGCAAGTAAAGGTAAAATGAGTGGACCTCTATTCTTATCAACGACCAATTGGCGGCGAAATACCACATACTTCTATCGATTCAGCAACTAAATAAAGAATAAAGGAAACACACCGAAACAGTTATGAAAATCAGTTCTCCCCTTTTCGAAATTTCTGAATTGGTGGAAAAAAACGTGGGCTACATCACCCAGATCATTGGACCAGTATTGGATGTAGCTTTTTCCCCTGGGGAAATGCCTAGCATCTACAACTCACTAGTAGTCAAAGGACGAAACTCGGCGGGCCAGGAGATTAATGTTACTTGTGAAGTTCAACAATTGTTAGGTAACAATGAAGTAAGAGCCGTAGCCACGAGTGCCACAGATGGTTTAATGAGAGGTATGGGCGCTGTTGATACGGGAGCTCCTCTAAGTGTTCCCGTTGGTGAAACTACTCTCGGCCGAATATTCAATGTCCTCGGTGAACCCGTAGACAATTTGGGTCCCGTTCAAAATAGTGCAACATTTCCAATTCACAGATCCGCTCCGGCATTTACCCAATTGGATACCAAGCTATCGATTTTTGAAACGGGGATTAAAGTTGTAGATCTTTTGGCCCCCTATCGTCGAGGTGGAAAAATTGGTTTATTTGGCGGAGCCGGAGTTGGGAAGACAGTTCTTATCACGGAATCAATCAACAATATTGCGAAAGCTCATGGAGGTGTATCTGTATTCGGCGGGGTGGGGGAACGTACACGTGAGGGTAATGACCTCTACATGGAAACGAAAGAGTCAAAAGTTATTAATGAACAAAATATATCGGAATCAAAAGTGGCTTTGGTTTATGGTCAGATGAATGAACCACCGGGAGCTCGTATGAGAGTTGGCTCAACTGCTCTAACAATGGCGGAATATTTCCGAGATATCAATAAGCGAGATGTACTTCTGTTCATTGACAACATTTTTCGCTTCGTTCAGGCGGGGTCGGAGGTCTCAGCATTACTTGGTAGAATGCCTTCGGCCGTGGGTTATCAGCCGACCCTTGGGACAGAAATGGGATCTTTACAGGAAAGAATTACTTCTACTAAGGAAGGGTCAATAACTTCCATTCAAGCTGTTTACGTACCTGCAGATGATCTAACTGACCCAGCCCCCGCTACAACATTTGCACATCTAGATGCTACAACTGTGCTTTCGAGGGGCTTAGCGGCAAAAGGTATCTATCCGGCCGTAGATCCGTTAGATTCGACTTCAACTATGTTGCAGCCTTGGATTGTAGGTGAGGAGCATTATGAGACGGCACAAGGGGTTAAGCAAACTTTGCAGCGTTACAAGGAACTTCAAGATATTATAGCTATTCTCGGACTAGACGAGTTATCCGAAGAGGACCGTTTGACTGTAGCTAGAGCTCGAAAAATAGAGCGTTTCCTATCACAACCTTTTTTTGTAGCGGAAGTATTCACGGGTTCTCCGGGTAAATATGTTAGTTTACCAGAAACAATTAAGGGATTTCAAATGATTCTTCCTGGAGAGTTGGATAATCTCCCCGAGCAAGCTTTTTATTTAGTTGGCAATATTGATGAAGCCGCCGCAAAAGCCGCGGCTTTGCAAGCGGGGGGTCAATAAGAGGTATGGTATCAAGTCTTTGTGTAATGGCTCCTAATCGAATAGTTTGGAATTCTGAGGTATGGGAAATTATTTTATCCACCAATAGTGGTCAGATTGGCATACTACCTAATCATGCACCCCTCCTTGCAGCTTTGGATATGGGGGTTTTAAAAATACGTAGTGATAAGCAATGGTCTGCAATGGCACCGATGGGTGGCTTCGCCATGATAGATAATAATCGAGTGATAATATTAGTCAACGAGGCAGAGAGAGCTAGCGAAATTGATCCTGAGGAAGCTCGAAAAAGTTTTCAAACGGCTCAAGCCGAGTTAGCTGAAGCAGAAGGCAGGAGAAAGCTAATAGAAGCCAACTTGACATTTAAAAGAGCTAAAGCCAGATTGGAAGCTTCAACTATCGTTTAGTTTGTCTTTTCTTTTGTAAACCTAATATGATATTCCCAATTCGGTGCAAGAATCCCGTATTTTAATAGTGTTACGGTGCTCCGCGTTCAACAAATCTTGCAAACAGTGAAAACTTATCTTATTAGGTACCGACTAATCTTATTAGGTACCGATTCGATGCCTATTTAGTAGTCGCGGTATCTAATAAGTGTTACCTACTATTGGATTCGAACCAATGACTCTCGCCGTATGAAAGCGATACTCTCACCGCTGAGTTAAGTAGGCCGATGTCAAATATCTATGCGTTCAAGTTACGATTTTTGGGTCTGTCACTAGATAGTTTTTTTTTTTGCATATCTCAGTATCTATACATAGATAGACACATATTCACATGCGTGAATTCATTATACCCGCGAGAAGTGGCTCGAAGCAAGTTCTAGTTCTATAACTAGAAAAAAAAAATACTGGTTATACACTTTATCGCTTACCGTCCATTAATTTACTTGACAAAGGTGAGTTGTTACAAGTAACATGATTGTTACCCAAGTGGTTTTGTCAAGGGCTATAGCTCAGCGGTAGAGCGCCTCGCTTACACGTGCGCCGACGTTTTTTTGGAAGATTGGTCGAAACCCAACGACTCATGCAAAAACAAGACAATGCATGACCTATCTCTGCCTTACTTTTTTTTTTCCACAAAGGAACAGTAGCATGACAGACAAATCAATTGCAAATCGATTTCAGAAAGTTGATATGGTGGATAATTGGTTTCTCCAATGCTACAAATGGTTGGACAATGTGAGGACCACACGAAATCTCTTCCTCGTTTCACGAACTTTCGGGTGTAGGAGGTTTCGCGAAGCTAGCTTCTCCAAGCGACAGAGACTATTTAGGCTTGCGAGCTGGATTTCTGCCCAGCAGAGACAAACCTGTGTCAACACATAACTTATAATCTTATCAAAATACTTCGGGATTGCTTAATTCAGTTCTTATTCATCATGTAGTTCTTCCCAATTTTCTAATTTGAAGGAATATCTGTAAAAGAAAAGGATTAATCGAGCATCCGGAACCATCTCTCCTCACTTATCTGTGAAACGAAGGTTGGTATATCAGCGCTTGTTTGCCCTCCAGTTGGGGAACAGTTGGTTAAAGAGCCCGATGCCGCGAAAGTGGCATGTTGGGTTCAACAAGCAGTTTAAGAATTTGTTTTTCTATTCCGATCTGCATAACCGAGAATGTCTACGGTTCAAATCCGTATAGCCCTAATCTGTTTGGAAAGAGAAAAGCTGGGTATAAAGAATGATTGGTAGGTCAGGATCCGCTCAATCAGTTTAAGTTATATGCCTAATTAATTAAATTAATCAACTTCATACATTAAACCAATGTTACCCATAAAGGGTAATTTGGATCAATTCCTGCTTGTAGCAGGTAATTAATTCGATGTGCATGTCACGCAATCGACTCGGAGTACTTACTATACTAATAGTAAGTAGCCTTCATTTTTTTTTCAAAAAAAAAAAAAAAAAAGAAAATCGAAATAATGAAACTACATCTCCTGCTTATCTTCAATTTCAATGTGGTAATTACTAGCTCTAGTAGTGACCAACAGAAGCGGACTGTACACCTAACCCACTTCTCTGGAGAGGTTGTAGGTGGTAAACCTGCCTAGATGGATCAAAGAGCGGTAATTATCGGGAAGAAAGGAGTATGTGGATGTTTTTATCTCACCAATATGACTCTTTCCGGATTTTTCTATTAGTCTGTATATCTATTCCACTTTTGGCTTTTTCTATTACCAGGTTTGCCGCCCCCCCCCGGGAGGGGCCAGAAAAGTCAACAAGTTACGAGTCAGGTATTGAACCAAAGGGAGACACTTGGATTCGATTTCAGATACGTCATTACATGTTTGCCTTGGTATTTACGGTCTCCGATGTCGAAACCGTATTTCTTTATCCCTGGGCTACATCTTTCGAGGAATTGGGCTTATTTGCATTCGTCGAAGCAATTGTATTCATATTTATACTAATCGTCGGCTTGGTTTATGCTTGGCGAAAAGGAGCATCGGAATGGTGTTAACTTCCGACCATTTAGATAAAAAGAACATAAGGAAAATTGAATACAAAGGTGAAGACTCTTTCTCAAATTCGATGTCAAAGCTGCCTCTTCAGGGGGGTATGTCAGACTCAATTTTTATGGCTAGTATTAGTGATTTTTCTAACTGGTCCAGACTCTCGAGCTTATGGCCCCTTTTATATGGTACCAGTTGTTGCTTCATTGAATTTGCTTCCCTAATAGGTTCGCGATTTGATTTTGACCGGTATGGTCTGGTACCTAGATCTAGTCCTAGACAGGCGGATCTAATTGTCACCGCTGGTACCATAACAATGAAGATGGCCCCATCTCCGATAAGACTTTATGAACAAATGCCCGAACCAAAGTATGTAATTGCTATGGGAGCTTGCACTATTACGGGAGGGATGTTTAGTACGGATTCCTACAGTACCGTTCGCGGGGTAGATAAATTAATTCCTGTCGATATTCATTTGCCGGGTTGCCCGCCCAAACCCGAAGCTATCATGGATGCCGTAACGAAACTCCGCAAGAAAATTGCTCGAAACAGATTTGTGAACCGGGCGTCTCGCCCCATCCGAACGAAGTACTTTAGTATAAGCCACCAACTTAATCTCGTACCGGGCACCTGTGCCGGAAAATACAATTGGGATAGAGAAAATTGTGGTACGAAATTGGCGCCAGCCAATTTTTCGGAAAATTGTCAAAAGTTTGCAAATGAACACGATGAATTAAAATCAGCAATTTAATGATTAATTCTACTCTTTTTGGAGGGATCAGCAGAACATAAAGAGGTGCTAACTAACATGAACACCGTTGATAAAGAGAAGTTTAATCTAAAAACGCGAGGTCGATTATCTGCCTGGTTAACCAAACACAATTTCTCACATCGACCTTTGGGTTACGACTACAGAGGTGTCGAGATTTTGGAAGTCAAGTCGGAAGAGTGGTTGTCTACAGCTGTTGCCCCATATGCTTACGGATTCAACTATCTACGGTCTCAATGTGCTTACGACGCAACGCCGGGGGGGTCTCTAGTTAGTGTGTATCACTTGACTCAGATGCAAGACCAGTCGGATCAACCCGAGGAAATATGTGCAAAAGTCTTTGTTTCAAGAACAAATCCTCAAATACCTTCGGTTTATTGGGTTTGGAAAAGTGCCGAATTCCAGGAACGTGAATCTTATGACATGTTAGGAATAATTTATCAAGGACATCCGTACCTTAGGCGTATACTAATGCCTGAAAGTTGGATTGGCTGGCCGCTCCGTAAGGATTACGTGGTACCCAATTTCTACGAGTTACAAGATGCCTACTAAATTGAATAGAAACGGAGAAACTCAGTATTAAAACTTTTTTCTACCCAACCTATTACGCAATTTCAGGCAAAATTGGAGCTCAAATGATTCATCCAGTTATTCAAAAATATCTCAGTTTCTAACTAGCTTTTCCCAGGAGGATTTCGTTCCTATAATATAGGTTCAAACCAGTTTTCTCAACTTGGGAAAAAAATTCTCTCTTAGTTGCCAAGAACCAGATTTGAACTGGTGACACGAGGATTTTCAGTCCTCTGCTCTACCAACTGAGCTATCCCGGCCAACTTGTATAGGTTTCGTTTTCAAAACAGTTTAGATTAGGCAACTTTGCTTTCGGGTCTTTGCCCAACTCATCAAATTTGCAATTTTGTTTCTGCCGATTTGTTTAACGCTGTCTGTAAGACCCGAAGACTCGGGTTTGATCAAGCCATTCAGGGATTTGAACTGCCTGAATGGCTGATCTGCAAAATGCGTTGATGGGTAAAACAAGCGGGTTTAAATTGATTTCCCAAATTTTGATTGCAATTAGATCAATCGGATTTGATGCTAATGAAAATGAAAAAACCAATACGTTTCACTGCTGGGGATAGAGGGAATCGAACCCTCACGGCCAAAGCCAACGGATTTTCCTTCTACTGCAACTTGCGTCACTCCTATATTATAGGTAACTTTGTAGAATGGGGCTCTACCTTTATTCGCGAAAAAAAAAATTAGATTTGTTGCCGGTTCATCCGTTGAGGGGGGAAGAGTAGTCGTAGAAATGTGATGAGATCTTAGGTAGGACGGGTGGGGGGGGAGATGTCAGAACTGGCGGCACCAATATGAGATAGTAGGTATACTTAGTGCTTTTGAGACTGAATATTGGCCCGATTCCGCGTATGACTGCTTTTTTTAAGCTCATTAAAATGAGCTTGCTTCCGAAGACTGAAATCCTTTTTCCCAACTCCACTTCAATCTTTCTATCTGCTTTACCTCATGCGGCCAACCACATCGAACATTTCAATATTTGAAAACTAGTTATTAATAGTTCGCCCGCTAGAATAACCCCCTTCGAGTCTCTGTACCTATCCCGCTTTTTTAGCGATCTGATCACTACTCCACAACGTGGAACGGGATTTGGCTCAGGATTGCCTGCTGAATAATCCCAGGTTTCCCTGAATCTGGGAGTTGCCACTTGATACGTTTCCATACCTAGGCTCAATCCGATTGAGTCCGCTGCGTCTACCATTTCGCCATATCCCCACCTTTAGGCCCCAAGGAACCGCGAAGGAAAATACCTAGATATTTCCTCATTATCGAAAGTTCAAAGTAATTTTGGTGCACTTTCCTTTTATTTGTCAACTTGCTTCCATTCTATCCAGGTGAAAAGTCATCAAGTGGGAAAGATTAGCACATATGTACAAATATGCGCATGTCTAATCTAAACATTCTACTTTTTTCGCTTCTGTTCTACAGCGCTCTTTCCCAACCTTGCCTCCCGTTCGCTAAGAATGGGAATACGCACGAGAAACTCTGTCTATCAATTGGCAACAATTGACTTATCCTCCACTTTTTTTTTTTCTCTTCAGCACTAAAGTAAGTATATATGGACACAGTACTCGAAGCAATACACCTGTCACATTACTATATGCAAGTTTCCTTTACAGAATCTTTATGTAAATGTATATGCCATAACGTATTCATCTCATTCAGTACAAATTTTTGTATGCACCAGTAATGAATCTCCGTCTACTCCACCCATCTTTCTATTCAAATACTTTTAACAAGTCGAAGTGGATATTTATCAATTTTTTTAACTATATGTTATGATTTCTACAGATACTATTTTCAATTAACTTCTACCAAATTTGGTGGTGGATATGAATAATATTTCCGTGCCGACCCCATAGTTTTTTTTTTGCCACTTGGAAAACATTCATTTTATTTTATAGAAAAGGAGTTTTTACGTCTCGGTATCGAGGACCTCGTCTAAAATTGATGCGTCGTCTAAAAAATTTGCCAGGACTTACGGGTACGGGTAAGAGTAATACGTCTAACTTGGGGGAATTTCGACTTGCTGTTGACCAATCAACGTCGAGAAAGATTTCTCAATTCTGCGTGCGTTTGGAAGCCAAACAGAGATTACGTCTTAACTATGGATTGACAGAACGCCAATTACTAAGATATGTTCGCATTGCTAGAAGAACTAGGGGTTCGACAGGTCAAGTTCCGTTGCAACTGCTTGAGATGCGTCTGGATAATATTATTTTTCAGTTAGGCATGGCTTCCACAATTCCCGCTGCCCGACAGCTGGTTTGTCACAGACATATTTTGGTAAACCATCGCGTTGTGGATATACCAAGCTATCGATGTAAACCTAGGGATATTATCAGTATTCGGAACCGACCAACTTCTGCCAATGCTCCGAAGAGTGAGTCTCTCAGTGGGAACGAAGTACCAGATCACCTAACTCTGTCTATTTCGAAAACGGGTGAACCAACGGGATTAGTCAACCATCTGGTCAACCGGGAATCCGTCAATTTGGATATCAATGAATTGTTAGTTGTTGAGTATTACTCTCGAAAAGCTTAGTAGAAGAAGCTTTTATTCGATTCAATCAAATACTTTGTAGATATTTGTCCTGAAAATACTTAGTTGGAAAACTCCGAATGATGCAAGTTGGGGGGCGGATTAGCAGAAAGTCATGAAAAGCTATTCCGTCTACCTCTTAATCCTCTAAGTCTTGAAATTTAAAAACCTTCTCTTCTAGTTTCGAGGGTGACGGAATATTTTCCGATTAAAAAAAAAGTTGATTTGGCCCACGACGTTGTTTCCCAGTTATAGTTATGCGCTATTTCGGTCCATTTGATACCGAAGTGAAGAGATAGAGTAGCCCCCATCTATCGTTTTTGTTGAAGTATTCTTTCAACTCCTTTTTATCCGTATCCGGAAACAGATTAAAACTCTTATTCCGACTTCATCTTTTCCAAGATAATTGTTCAACTACATTTCAAGGAATAGACAAAAGTATCCCGAGAAAGTAATAATAGAAATAGGAAAGGGAGGGATTCGAACCCTCGGTAGCTAGAAATCTACATAGCATTTCCGGTGCCACACCTTAAACCACTCGGCCACCTTTCCCCGAGCTGCGATATTTCACCAGTGAAACCTCTGATTTTATTTTATGACTTTAGGCGATGAAGTGGCAAGTAATTTGCGGGTATCCGTTTCACTAAGTACCCCTCGAAATAGGGGTGAAACGTGACGGAAGTTTCCGACACCAATTAAAATCTCATTCCACTTATCACTCGACTACTTCTCTCTTCCAAGTTATTCTCCAAATAGATTTCTTACCTTTCTTCCGTAATTTCAACTGACGGATTAGTAATAGGTGAAGTAATAAAAAGAAAACAAGGAGTAATTTTGATTATGCCTAGGTCGCAGAGAAATGATAATTTTATTGATAAAACTTTCACAATTCTAGCGGATATTCTCATACGAATTCTACCTACTACTAAGAGGGAGAGGGAAGCTTCTATATACTACAGGGATGGTGCGATTCGAGAAGGGAGGTAATTTAGCACTATTCCCACTTAATTGGAGAAAACTCTCAATTTGAAAAGCCCACATTTGAGAAAGGTGTTTTTCGAATGCCGAACAAATCCTTCGGTTGCGTATCCACGATTGATGCAGCCCCGCAAGCTACGGCTCCCGTCTCCCGCGGATCGAGGTATCGAGCAAGCAGGAGGTTAAACCTGTTAATTGGTGATACGTGGAAATCTTAGGAGTAAGCGTGGAGGGGGTATACACCACTAGAGAAATCGGCAATACAAACTCTTCGTCAACCTCTTAATTCAAAAGATGTTATGCGTTTTCGACAACTCCGGAGTCGCGATAACGACTAATTGCGATTGGGGTAACAAGCAACCATCCCGTTTGTATTTTGGATATCCCTTAGATCATCGGAGATTGCCGGGGTGAATAATCCTCTGAGAAACAAAGCGTTGGGAACGAAGAAATTGCCAGGGAGTTTAGCTACCACTAATTCATTGACGGCAACGCAATCGATCCAATAAAAAAAGAAAACTCCTTGTAAGAAGGATGGTTAGATACCGATTTTGTCATACACTAACCCCCGCCTGGTTAGAAATCTTATCAAGAGCAGGAGTAATGAAACTTCTCAAATTGCTTCCTCGTAAATTAAATTGGGCAGGAGGAGCCGTATGATACAGAAGTTTCACGTGCGGTTTTGAATCGGGGCTTTTCTGCGTAAGCAACCGTAACGGATGTCGGCCCAATCAGAGGGAGAATATGCAGAAGCTTCGGGAAGTTACTACAAAGCCATGCGTTTGGAGATTGATTCTTACGACCGAAGTTACATACCCCACAATATAGGTCCTATTCATACCAGTAATGGTAACCATGCAAAAGCTTTGGAATACTACTTTCAAGCGTCGGAGCGTAATTCCTTTTTGCCACAAGCTTTTAATAATATGGCTGTGATCTGCCACCACGTGCGACTATCTACACCTCGGGACTCCTCGGTTCATGATCAATCAACCGATAAAAAAAAAGGCTTCCCCCAAGCATCTTTCTAGACGGGAGTTGCCACGAGCTGCGGGATTTAGCCCCCTTCCAAACAATCCGAGTTCGGAGGAGGTAACCGGCCTAACCTTCCTATGGATAATTTAACTAAATAAGGGGATGCAGCGTCGTAAGGATTTCTCATTGAAAATCTGGATCGATACAATGAAGCTGGCTCATCAAAGATTTATGCAACTCGTTTCTGTAGAAGAGGCAGTTGAAAAAGCACTAAGTGGCGAGACACGGCGTAGTACCAAATCCCAAAGGAAAAAATTTCTCTCATTTTGAAAGATCCATGTTGAGATAGGGTAGTTAGTGACGGGAGAGATTTTTATTCTCTTCCCAATAGCTGTGAGTACGGAAAAGGTTTTATTTGGAACGAATAGAATTGAAAACCTGGCTATTTTTAGTTTTCCCACACCTCACCTCGGGAGTAGGATTCATCCCTCACCCAAAGGGTGGGAGTGCAGTCATATGAGCCGTATGGGGTGGGAAACCCCCAAGTTCGGTTCTGAAGGAGGAGATTACTGGGAAAGGAATCATCCATTCTTGTCGAGGGGAACAGGCCATTTATCAAGGAGATTTAGAAATTTCGGAAGCTTGGTTTGATCAGGCTGCTGAGTATTGGCGACGGGCAATAGCACTTTCCCCCGACAATTATGCCGAAGCACAGAATTGGCTGAAAATTACGGGACGCTTCTCCCCGTCTCATCGGTGGGAGAGTTGGAACAACAGTACGAGAGTAGCGTGACTTCCTAAATAGGGAAGTCAAAGTAAGTAAAACTTTTTGTTTCTCAGACGTCGACCCCCCCCCCCCCCGGGGGGGGGGGCAATTAGTATTACTTATCAAGTCCATCAGGCGCCGCTAAGCCGTGTAATAATACCACCGAAAGCCTATCCCACATGATCTCTTCACTATAGACGTTCAACTTTCAAATTTGGAGGGAAGTAACAGATTCTTGCATGTTAATGAAACCCCCAATTCTCAGAAATTTTATATCTCCTGTTGGTAGGTTGTTGCTATCCCCTGCTCGAAGAGAGGAGAGTCCCAATGACTATTCGTTCGCCAGAACCAGAAGTCAAAATTATGGTAGAGAAGGATCCTGTAAAAACTTCTTTCGAGAAGTGGGCTCAGCCTGGACATTTCGCAAGAAATTTAGCTAAGGGTCCCAGTACCACTACATGGATTTGGAACCTACACGCCGATGCCCATGATTTTGATAGTCATACCAATGACTTGGAGGATATATCCCGTAAGATATTTAGTGCGCATTTTGGCCAACTAGCTATTATTTTCATTCGGTTGAGCGGGATGTATTTTCATGGAGCCCGTTTTTCCAACTATGAGTCATGGCTGAATGATCCCACACACGTAAAACCCAGTGCCCAAGTTGTTTGGCCAATAGTGGGTCAAGAAATACTTAATGGAGATGTGGGCGGGGGGTTTCAGGGCGTGCAAATAACGTCCGGATTCTTCCAACTATGGCGAGCTTCCGGAATAACTAGCGAGTTACAGCTCTATTGCACAGCCGTGGGTGCTTTAGTTTTTGCTGGATTAATGTTTTTTGCTGGTTGGTTTCACTATCACAAGGCTGCTCCAAAATTAGCTTGGTTTCAAAATGTCGAATCCATGTTGAATCATCACTTGGCCGGTCTATTGGGATTGGGATCGCTAGGATGGGCGGGACATCAAATACACGTATCGCTCCCTATCAATCAGCTCCTAGACGCAGGTGTTGACCCCGAAGAAATACCCCTTCCTCACGAACTCATCCTTAATCGTGATCTTCTAGCTCAGACGTATCCAAGTTTTGCAAAAGGATTAATTCCGTTTTTCACTTTGAACTGGTCGGAATACTCGGATTTTCTAACTTTTCGCGGCGGATTGAACCCGATAACAGGGGGTCTGTGGTTGACTGATACCGCACATCACCATTTGGCCATTGCGGTTCTCTTTTTGGTAGCTGGTCATATGTACAGGACAAATTGGGGTATCGGGCATAGTACGAAGGAAATACTAGAAGCTCATAAAGGACCTTTCACGGGTGAGGGACACAAGGGTATTTACGAGATTTTGACAAGTTCATGGCACGCTCAATTAGCTATTAATCTTGCCACTTTGGGATCCTTAACAATTATTGTCTCTCACCACATGTATGCTATGCCGCCTTATCCCTACTTAGCTACCGACTACGCAACACAACTTTCTTTGTTTACACATCACATGTGGATAGGGGGTTTCTTAATAGTGGGAGCAGCTGCACATGCAGCTATTTTCGTGGTAAGGGATTATGATCCAACTACTCAATACAACAACCTGTTGGATCGTGTCATTCGTCATCGTGATACAATAATTTCACATCTTAACTGGGTCTGCATCTTCCTTGGTTTTCATAGCTTCGGTTTGTATATTCACAACGATACTATGAGTGCCTTGGGGCGTCCTCAAGATATGTTTTCGGATACCGCTATTCAACTGCAACCAATCTTTGCCCAGTGGATCCAGAATACTCACGCCTTGGCTCCTGGATCGACTGCACCTAACGCAACAGCAGGCACCAGCTTGGCCTGGGGTGGGAGCGACTTAGTAGCAGTGGCCGGCAAGGTGGCCTTAGCTCCAATTCCATTAGGCACCGCAGATTTTTTGGTGCACCACATCCACGCATTCACAATTCATGTTACTGTACTAATATTATTGAAAGGCGTCTTATTTGCACGCAGCTCTCGACTAATACCCGACAAAGCAAATCTTGGTTTTCGCTTTCCTTGCGACGGCCCCGGAAGGGGGGGCACCTGCCAGGTATCTGCTTGGGATCACGTATTCTTGGGGCTATTTTGGATGTACAACTCTATTTCAGTGGTTATATTTCATTTCAGCTGGAAGATGCAATCGGATGTATGGGGAAGTGTAAGTGAACAGGGAGCAGTGAGCCACATCACTGGAGGAAACTTTGCACAAAGTTCAACGACAATCAATGGATGGCTGCGAGATTTTTTGTGGGCACAGGCTTCTCAAGTCATTCAGTCATATGGTTCTTCATTATCTGCATATGGGCTTCTATTCTTAGGGGCTCATTTTGTCTGGGCCTTTAGCTTAATGTTTCTATTCAGTGGTCGCGGCTATTGGCAAGAACTTATTGAATCTATAGTTTGGGCTCATAACAAATTGAAAGTTGCTCCTGTTACCCAACCCAGAGCTCTGAGTATTATACAGGGACGTGCAGTGGGAGTAACTCATTACCTTCTGGGTGGAATCGCCACAACTTGGGCATTCTTCCTGGCGAGAATCGTTGCAGTGGGATAATGGCTAGGAGGATTTGAGAAACATTATGGTATCAAGATTTCCAAAGTTCAGCCAGGGTCTATCCCAGGACCCAACTACTCGTCGTATCTGGTTTGGCATAGCCACTGCGCATGATTTTGAAAGTCATGACGATACTACCGAAGAACGTCTCTATCAAAAAATATTTGCATCTCACTTTGGTCAGTTAGCTATTATTTTTCTATGGACCTCTGGGAATTTGTTCCACGTAGCTTGGCAGGGCAACTTTGAAACATGGGTACAGGACCCATTACATGTCAGGCCGATTGCCCATGCCATTTGGGATCCTCATTTTGGTCAACCGGCGGTCGAAGCCTATACCCGGGGGGGGTCCGCGGGCCCGGTCAATATTGCCTATTCCGGCGTATATCAGTGGTGGTACACTATTGGTTTACGCAATAACGAAGATCTCTACACCGGAGCCATTTTTCTGCTAGCTGTTGCTGCTTTGTTCCTACTAGCTAGCTGGTTACACCTCCAACCCAAATGGAAACCAAGCATCTCCTGGTTCAAAAATGCTGAATCTCGTCTTAATCATCACCTATCAGGATTATTTGGAGTGAGTTCCCTAGCTTGGACAGGCCACTTGATTCATGTAGCTATTCCCGAAGCAAGGGGCGGGCATGTCAGATGGAACGATTTATTGACTACTGCCCCGCATCCCCAGGGGTTGGGACCTTTTTTTTCGGGTCAATGGAGCGTTTACTCGCAAAATCCTGACTCTAACACCCATTTGTTCAATAGCAACCAAGGAGCAGGAACAGCTATTCCAACTTTTCTGGGGGGATTCCATCCACAAACTCAAAGTTTGTGGCTAACTGATATGGCTCATCACCACCTAGCAATAGCCGTCGTGTTTATAATTGCCGGCCATATGTACAGAACTAACTTTGGTATTGGACACAGCATGAAAGAAATTTTGGATGCTCACATTCCCCCGGGAGGTAAGCTGGGACGTGGACACCGGGGACTTTATGATACGGTGAATAATTCTCTCCACTTCCAATTAGGACTTGCTTTAGCTGCTTTGGGAGTCATCACCTCCCTTGTTGCACAACATATGTATTCCTTACCCGCCTATGCTTTTCTAGCGCAGGATTATACGACCCAAGCAGCACTATATACTCACCACCAATACATTGCCGGGTTTATCATGGCAGGAGCTTTTGCACATGGAGCCATCTTCTTTCTTAGAGATTATGATCCCGAGCAGAATAGAGATAATGTGTTGGCAAGAATGTTAGAGCACAAAGAAGCAATTATATCTCACCTAAGTTGGGCTAGTTTATTTCTGGGTTTTCATACGTTAGGTCTTTATGTTCATAACGATGTAATGCTAGCCTTCGGGACTCCGGAAAAACAGATTCTTATTGAACCCGTATTTGCTCAGTGGATTCAATCTGCTCATGGTAAAGTTTCATACGGTTTTGACGTGCTTCTATCTTCAGTAGATAGTCCGGCAAGTAATGCTGGTCGGGGCTTGTGGTTACCTGGCTGGTTAGACGCTGTTAACAGTAGCAATAATTCGTTATTTTTAACGATTGGTCCCGGGGATTTTCTCGTTCACCACGCCATTGCTTTAGGTTTACACACCACTACACTAATTTTGGTGAAAGGTGCTTTAGATGCACGCGGGTCCAAGTTGATGCCGGATAAGAAAGAATTTGGTTATAGTTTTCCTTGCGATGGCCCCGGCCGAGGGGGAACTTGCGACATTTCTGCCTGGGATGCTTTCTACTTAGCTGTCTTTTGGATGCTGAACACAATTGGATGGGTTACCTTCTATTGGCACTGGAAACACATCACTTTATGGCAGGGCAATGCTGCTCAATTCAACGAATCTTCTACGTATCTAATGGGATGGCTAAGAGATTATTTATGGCTAAATTCCTCGCAGCTTATTAATGGCTATAACCCCTTTGGTATGAACAGCTTATCTGTGTGGGCATGGATGTTTTTGTTTGGGCATCTCGTGTGGGCTACCGGGTTTATGTTTTTGATTTCGTGGCGCGGTTACTGGCAAGAACTCATCGAAACTTTAGCTTGGGCTCATGAAAGAACGCCTCTTGCAAATATGATACGGTGGAAAGATAAACCGGTTGCCCTTTCTATCGTTCAAGCGCGACTGGTTGGATTAGCGCACTTCTCCGTGGGTTATATATTTACCTACGCAGCTTTCTTGATAGCATCTACATCAGGTAAATTTGGCTAGTCTTCATCTTTGTTCAACTACAAAATTGCTTGTTCCCGCGTCAGATTTACCCTCACTATCCTTTCTACTCGGCACACCGACTGCCTACTTGTTTCGTAGTAATAATACAACTCTGCTCACCTACCTACCAATTATGGCAAAAAAAAGTCTTATTGAAAAGGAGAATAGTAAGAAAAAATTGGTGAAAAAATATAATCTTCTTCGCCAATTTTTGAGACGAGAGATTAAGAATAGTTTGCGGATCCAGGATAAACTAATTATTTCCGAAAAATTGCAATCTCTACCACGCAACAGTGCACGCGTTCGTCTCCGTAACCGGTGCTCCCTAACCGGACGACCCAGATCCAATTATCGAGATTTTGGTTTTTCCAGACACGTACCCCGCGAGATGGCACACACCTGTGTCTTGCCTGGAGTGTTGAAATCGAGTTGGTAGAAAAACTACTTACCCCCCCCCCCCGCCTTATCTACCGCTTGTTTAGAGAATTGAAATCTTATCTATTTATCGATAGATAAATAGATAAGATAGGATGGATAGATAAAATACTGCAATTTACTCATCTTCATCATTTTTGTTTATGCATTATTTATGTCCAATGTAATTCTTTAAGAGATGTATAATACTTACGTTAGAGGCATTAACTACGCGGGGTGGAGCAGCTTGGTAGCTCGCGAGGCTCATAACCTCGAGGTCACGGGTTCAAATCCCGTCTCCGCAAAGTCAATTGTCAATTCTTTTTCCAATTTACCGGAAGTTCCTACCGGGGATTAAAGAGAATCAGTTTTTCCTTTCCGTTCTACTGACTTCCCCATGGATGCAGCTTAATTAGTTCAATCGAGGAAATAAAAATTGGGATTCTACCCCATTTTTATCGCCAGTCTATATTTATTCACAGTACATAGGCCCCTTTAACTCAGCGGTAGAGTAACGCCATGGTAAGGCGTAAGCCGTCGGTTCAAATCCGACAAAGGGCTAAAATAGTCATGTAAGATGCTAATAGAGAGAGTAGTTATCCAAAATTTAGATATCCAGTACCATTGGCTAGGAAAAAAAGATACTGGAGTCAACACGAACCCTGTTCGTGGGGGGGGGGGGATCTTAATGTAACTAAGTCATCATGCAAAAAGAATATTGTATTGTCTCCCGCGGTATCGGTAAATCAGTTGGATATACTTTTTTGTACCAGAGACATTTTGGTTATTCTTACCTCGGGAATTAAATGCAAATCTGACGAAAAGACAAACAATAAATAGATTTATCTATTTATTGTTTTATAGATATATATCTTTACATCTGCAGTTGCGAAAGAAGATACAAAAGAAGAATTGTAATTTGGGAAATAGTTTTTCCCTATTCACTGTATTACAAAACAAATTTCAATTACTGAAAAGATTCTTACAAGTCTCTGGTACTCTCCCCTTTTCCACATCTTTCAAACAATTGGAAACCGTTTACACTGCTAGGAGTCTAGATGGAGACATAATTATCCTGTTCGATGCATAAATTTCCGACACACCCTCTGGTTGCTACCTATTTTTGTTAGTCGAGACAAAATATTTTTTTAAGGTTTCCTAGGCATTGGTAGAATAAGTCCCTAAATATCCTCGAAGTAGAGATAGATGCAATAAAAAGCATAAGTTCCGCGTATTCCTATGCATAACATGTGTAAACTCCTTATACTATACTACAAAATTTCGTATTTACCTACCCCGGATTCTCGGAAACAACTCGACTTTCCGTTGGATCAGGTTCGTTGTTGTGTTAAAATGGTTAGCGAAGTCCTGGAAGAAAAGGGGGGCTTACCTACTAAATATCTGACGTGGCAGAAGGGATCTCCCAGAGACAAGAAGGGATGATATATTGGAACGACAAGCAGGGAGGAGAAAGAATTGGGCAAAAATGATGAATAGAATAAATTGAAAGAAAAGTGAAAAAAAAAATGGAAAAGGGCAAGAAGGCCTTGTGAAAATATTACGATTTTTGATCTCGCACGACAAATTCTGATAAAATGACTTATCAACAATCTGGTAATCTCATATTCAAGAGAACTATACCAACTCCTGGAATATAGAAATAGGAATGAGGGACCTAAAAGTGGTTTGGGTAGCTTAGTGGGAACAGATATGACAATTGCCATTGGAAAATCTTCCAAAGAACCGAAAGACTTATTCGACAGTATGGATGACTGGCTCAGGAGAGATCGTTTTGTATTTGTGGGTTGGTCCGGCTTACTACTATTTCCCACCGCTTACTTCGCCCTGGGGGGCTGGTTCACGGGTACGACCTTTGTGACTTCGTGGTATACTCACGGATTAGCAAGTTCTTACTTGGAGGGATGCAATTTCTTGACTGCCGCGGTATCTACCCCTGCTAATAGTTTGGCCCACTCTTTGCTTCTTTTGTGGGGTCCTGAAGCACAGGGGGACTTCACTCGTTGGTGCCAATTGGGGGGTTTATGGACTTTCGTCGCCCTTCATGGTTCTTTCGCCTTAATAGGTTTTATGTTACGCCAATTTGAACTGGCTAGGTCCGTACAATTACGCCCCTACAACGCAGTAGCTTTCTCTGGTCCGATTGCGGTTTTTGTCTCCGTATTTTTGATTTACCCTTTAGGACAATCCGGTTGGTTCTTCGCACCTAGTTTCGGTGTAGCGGCTATCTTCCGATTCATTTTGTTTTTTCAAGGTTTTCATAATTGGACTCTGAATCCATTTCATATGATGGGGGTTGCAGGAGTTCTGGGCGCTGCTCTCCTATGTGCCATTCATGGTGCTACAGTTGAAAATACTCTCTTTGAAGACGGCGACGGTGCAAACACATTTCGGGCGTTCAATCCAACTCAGTCTGAAGAGACTTATTCGATGGTAACTGCAAATCGCTTCTGGTCCCAAATATTTGGTGTCGCTTTTTCCAACAAACGCTGGTTACATTTTTTCATGTTATTTGTGCCAGTGACGGGTTTATGGATGAGTGCTATCGGAGTAGTTGGTCTCGCCTTAAATTTGCGCGCGTATGACTTTGTCTCCCAAGAAATTCGTGCAGCAGAAGATCCCGAGTTCGAGACTTTCTACACAAAGAATATCTTACTAAACGAAGGGATCCGTGCCTGGATGGCAGCTCAGGATCAGCCTCACGAAAATCTTGTATTCCCCGAGGAGGTTTTACCCCGTGGAAACGCTCTTTAATGGAACTCTCTCGCTGGGTGGTCGCGATCAGGAAACCACGGGTTTTGCTTGGTGGGCGGGGAACGCCCGGTTGATTAATTTGTCTGGTAAATTGCTTGGTGCCCACGTAGCTCATGCTGGTCTGATTGTATTTTGGGCTGGAGCTATGAATTTATTTGAAGTAGCTCACTTCGTATCAGAGAAGCCTATGTATGAGCAGGGATTAATTCTACTTCCCCACTTGGCAACCCTGGGTTGGGGGGTAGGTCCTGGCGGGGAAGTGGCCGATACCTTCCCTTACTTTGTTTCCGGAGTGCTACATTTGATTTCTTCCGCAGTTTTGGGTTTTGGAGGCATATATCATGCTTTGATTGGTCCCGAAACTCTGGAAGAATCTTTTCCTTTCTTTGGTTACACTTGGAAGGATAAAAATAAGATGACTACAATTCTCGGTATTCATCTAATATTACTAGGTTTCGGCGCTTTCCTACTGGTTTTCAAAGCACTCTATTTCGGAGGGTTGTATGATACATGGGCACCCGGTGGCGGAGATGTAAGAGAAATTACGAATCTTACTCTAAACCCCAATATTATCTTTGGTTACCTACTAAAGTCTCCGTTTGGCGGAGAGGGATGGATTGCGAGTGTAGATAATCTAGAAGATATTATCGGGGGACATGTGTGGCTCGGATCCATCTGTATTTTCGGCGGGATTTGGCACATATTAACAAAACCGTTTGCCTGGGCTCGTCGAGCTTTTGTGTGGTCCGGGGAGGCTTATTTATCCTACAGCTTGGGAGCTCTAGCCATATTTGGCTTCACTGCCTGCTGTTTCGTCTGGTTCAACAACACAGCATATCCTAGTGAATTTTATGGTCCCACCGGTCCAGAAGCTTCTCAAGCTCAAGCTTTTACCTTCCTCGTTAGAGACCAACGTCTCGGCGCCAACATAGGTTCTGCCCAGGGACCTACTGGGTTAGGAAAATACCTAATGCGTTCCCCCACCGGAGAAATTATTTTTGGGGGCGAAACAATGCGCTTCTGGGATCTTCGTGCTCCTTGGTTAGAACCTCTAAGAGGTCCAAATGGTTTAGATCTTGGTAAGTTGAAAAGGGATATACAGCCATGGCAGGAGCGACGATCTGCGGAATATATGACTCATGCACCCTTAGGCTCCTTAAACTCTGTAGGCGGGGTAGCTACCGAGATTAATGCTGTAAACTATGTATCTCCCCGAAGTTGGTTAGCAACTTCTCACTTTGTTTTGGGATTCTTTTTCTTTGTGGGCCATCTATGGCACGCAGGTAGGGCTCGTGCAGCCGCAGCCGGCTTTGAAAAAGGAATTGACCGCGATACCGAACCCGTTCTTTCTATGACACCCCTTAATTAAAATCCGAAGAATTTGTTTAGATGATGAAAGGGTGATGGCAGAAAAGTAAAATAGGTAAATAATTTCCCACGCGCTAACAAGTGAGGACTTAATAAATTTGCCTCCTCTTCTCTTAATTCATCACATTTATTTAAGATCTATCTATCCAACTGGATAGGTAGATTCCAACTCATCATCTAGTCATATGTTATACACACACAAATAATGGTTTTTTGCAACGTATTGGAGGAGAACCTCTTCGGATCGGAGTAGATCTCAGCTATCACTCTTGCCTCCTTTATGGCTGATCCAAATGTTAGGAGAGAGAGGGATTCGAACCCTCGATGGCATCGAGGTGCCATGCCAGTTTTCAAGACTGGAGCCTTAAACCGCTCGACCATCTCTCCCAAATAGGCGAATTCTTCCTTTGAGATTCGGAGGATAAAAAGTGTAACCCAAGTCTACCAGATGATTGGGGAAGACAATCGAGTTGCGAATGAACCGCAAAAGTTTTTGATTCTAAGATCTATTTGTATAGAGAGAGATTTTTTTTCTACCCTTGCTACGATACAACAGATACGGGGTGAAAATATCGCTACATGAGATAAACATCTTCAATAGCGGGCGGGGTTGAGCTAACTTTTCTAGTTGAGAGGTGTCGTAGGGATTTGATAAATTAGTCTTAGAAATAGACGTTTGTTCCCTACAAATGAAAACTTCGCAGCAGCTCCGTCGGATGCGGATTAAGTGGTACAGAAAATCAATTCCTCATGCGAAAGGAATCGGAATTATGACTACTGCTTTTCAATTTGCTTTATTTGCATTAATTGCTACCTCATTTTTACTAGTTGTTGGTGTGCCTGTGGCGTTTGCGTCTCCCGGAGGATGGTCTGACAACAAAAATATTGTTTTTTCAGGGGCCTCATTATGGATTGGATTAGTTTTTTTGGTAGGTATACCCAATTCCTTCATCTCCTAAAAGTCTGTTTTGGTTCTTCCCCTCGTAACTTACCGTTACGGGTGGGGAATTCAAATGTGAGACGAGATAAATAGATTTTCCACCGCCAGAAAGAAGGATTTGCAATTTGCAATACATAACTCAGTTTAAGTTGATTTCGTAAGAAAAGAAATGAAGTTATGTAGGTAAATTTAATCTTTTCTTATATTAAAAGAAGTGTGTATTAAGGATCTCATTGGCAAAAGATGCAATTTGGTGCGTAAAATAAAATGATGGATTGCGCGGATATAGTTGAGTGGTAAAATTTCTCCTTGCCAAGGAGGTGACGCGGGTTCGATTCCCGCTATCCGCCTACTTTGGGGACAATAAAGAGGTTTGACCCCAAATGAAGAAACATACAAAACTCTTACCTATAGAATAGAAATTTCAAGTTTTTGCAATTCACAATTTCGTTCGAAATTTCGGGGCGAATAACTAGGTTGCAGGTTGTCATTTTCGAAGTGGATGCATATGAAACTAGAAATTTTCATCGGGAGCATAGGGAAACTACTTGTCAGTTTCTAATCTCAGCACTATACTCACTGGTGAGACATTTCGTCTGACCGGCTGAACGTCCTCGATGGTCTTTTCAAGTCGGCATTAGAATAGAATCTTTGAAACGGGGCGATATAGTCAAGCGGTAAGACGTAGGACTGCAAATCCTCAATTCCCCAGTTCGAATCTGGGTATCGCCTGGAAGAAGAAATGGAAAATAACAATTTGGAAGATTAAATTCATCTAATTTTACTCACCCATCTAGGTAGGGTTTTCCGGGGATTGCTTGGTGCGCCGAAATCGGATACAGGTTGAGTTGCTCTATAGCTTGTTATAGCCTAACACATTCCACGTATCTCGACAAATCACGCATCGACAATCCCGAATAAGTATACTACTACTTAGTCAGTAGCAAGTAGGAATTGACAAATCCTACAAAATTATAAAAACTACCCAGTAACATTGGAAAAGACGACTTGGATTTATACATACTCGTTGTTTCTCGCTACTAGGGGGGTATCCTGCAGAAGAAGATATCTGATTCTTATTACGTACTTTGACGCTTCCAAAGATTTAATATGCATCTGAGCTCGAGGCTAGTTAGTTATCGGTAAAATTTGGGGAGTGAAAAGATAGGAATTATAATTACGGATTCAGTCACTATAGCTTGGGCTGCCTTGACGGCAATTTCTACGTTTTCCCTCTCGCTTGTAGTTCGGGGAAGAAGTGGGTTGTGACTTGTGTCGAGTAGCTAATTGATCCTTCGTTAAACGGATCCTTTATCTAGTTAATTTAGGATTAATTTAGGAATTAAATTACACTGCATAGATTTTTTTTTTTTTTTTTGCCTATAAGATTTCTTCTCGTATCAAAATCTGGAAATTGAACAAAAAAAGTAAATAGATATATCTATATTATTTGATTCCGGGGAGAAGAAATTCTATGAGGGGTTTTAACAAACCCAAGATCATTATTTTAACCCTTTACTTCATAAATTGGTATAATGGGGTAATCGGTATTTTACTCCACTGGTGGTTCAAGTTGTAGATATTTCTCTGGGTTTATGACTGCACCCGAGGCAAAAAATTAGTTTTTTTTTTCTTGTATTTTCAGTTGATATGCAGCTAAGCTTATAGTTACGAATGTTTCGCTTGATACCGTTTTAGTGACTATCTCTTTCTTTTAGAATAGAAATGTAAGTAGAACAGATTGAGTTTTCAACCCATGGCTGCTCAGTGAGTGGATCTCATTTCCGGGGGATTTCGTAGAATTGCTAGAATTTGATAGATCGATAACTCTATCAATTTCTAGCAATTCAATCTGGAATTACGGGCAAACAACATAGGCAGAAAAATTCTAAAGAAGCGGGGAGGGGGGAGCAATCATTACGATTAGCAGGAGTAAACTTAACCAGGAAACATCGTTGGGCAGTAACAATTTGGTGATGTGGTAGTATAGTAGCAGCCATATAGGTCCGCGATTTACCCCGGAATACCAAATCTTGTTTCACCGCATTTGCTTTGTGAAAACAAAAAAAAAAATTAATATTTTTTCATCTCCCCCCCCCAGCTACCCCCATAAATTACTATACTATTAACTTTACTAACTTACCAAGAAATCTACTAAGTTACCAATCAGAGTAATTGATAACTACCCATTATTTTGGGCGGCCGTCTGAATGTAAAGAATGAGTAGAAAAGCTGTCGGAATTAGAATGAAAAGTGCAGTGGCTACAAACGCAAGAATGTTTACTTCCGTATTAGTAGTTCAAATCATTAATTGGGAAATAAATTGAGCGGTCCTATCGAGAGGAACTCTCGGATTCCGTTATGAACCTTCGATTTTTAGTTAGTCGGGTTGACCGAATCAAATATTATTAGTTAATAATAAGGCGTTGAAACCAAATTTCTAATATCGATTATGTAGTATATCACACGATTAGGTATGCAATACAAATAGATACCGGGAATACCTATCTCTAACTTCTACAAGCAGTTTAGATCCGCCGCTTCCGCTTCTAGCTAATCGGTCAGCTGCTACAGGGGAAAGTGATATGTTGATAAATTATTTTCCTTATTAGTTTAATGTCGTTAATAAAAACTATTTCTATGGCATCCTTAATCCCTCCATATTGACAACTCGAGGGAAATAACCTAAGCTTCTAGCAGATAATCTGGCCCCCATCGTCTAGAGGCCCAGGACACCTCTCTTTCACAGAGGCGACGGGGATTCGAATTCCCCTGGGGGTATTCGAGTTTCAATAACTTCTTTGCGCACATAACAAGTCTATTGTTACCCCTCCCGGTAAATTTCGGGACAACTGAAAAGAATCGAATGGAAGCTTTTAAATGAAATTGATTAATCGAGCAACAATTCATGTAATAGAATAGAACCAAAATTCCTTTCCTACGGGTCGATGCCCGAGCGGTTAATGGGGACGGACTGTAAATCCGCTGGCGGTGCCTACGCTGGTTCGAATCCAGCTCGACCCAAGAAGTAAAATAGGAAAATCTAAATCTGGGCATATTCTTTATAAGTGGTATCTTTTAGCATCTATGTAAGATGGGTAATAGAACTCCGATTTGTTTCGTTGCAATTTCCCGTATCGGGATTGACGGGTCTCGAACCCGCAGCTTCCGCCTTGACAGGGCGGTGCTCTAACCAATTGAACTACAACCCCGAGTAGCAATTAGCTCAGTTGGAGTGTACGTAGTAATTGTCCCAGAGTCAATGATTCATAATCTAATTTTTGTTAAAACTCCTGTATGAGGGGGGAAAAAATCTTTTTTTTTTTTTTTTTTGACTTTGCTAGGGAATAAAAGAAAAGAAATCGGTTAGAAAATCTTCAGGTTGTAGGAGGTCTTCAATCTGATCTATTTTTCAGAGGCGTTGGCAATAAATTATCCTAACCCTAAGGCAATCTTTTTACAATCTATCTATATCTATCTACCTATCTACAGATAGAATTTTTTATTTGACAAGTACCTCTATTCATGTTGCCCAGAGTTGGAGACGTCACGGATTGGTGTTGGCAAAATCAGTGGGAAGACATCCTACTTTTCCTTCCACTAGATTTTCTTGACAATTAAAATTGCTGATGTGATATAATTACAAAGGACTTCTTTTCTAGATTCCACGTCTACGCGTCAATCGCTGTTTCGCCCCGGATACTACTAAGTTTTCCCGGCAAAAAATTTATCACAGAAGTGATTTTAAGTTTGTAAAATCTGGATTTTGCTTAGGTTCCCATCTCGTGGATCGTCAAAAAGATTTTTTTTTTTTCGGTGCATAAATCCTCTAAATTCTTTTTGAAATATCAAAATATGTGAATAAGATTTCCTGCAGCTTTCTACCTGCTTTAACGAATTTGTTAGAGGAGGAATAAAGAAAGATAATTCAGTGAAAAAAAAAAGTCTACTCATATCTATTTACTCACACCCACTCATATATTTAGATCTATCTAGATTAGATATTCCTCCACCTTTATATCTATATGTATATATAAATCTTTGTCAAAGGAAGGGGGAATTTGCAAATTATATTATTAGAACGATCAGACTGGTCTGTGAAATTTAATTCAGAGGTAGGTCTAGATGTATCACTTCGTTAGGAGGAAGTGGAGGTATGCCCGTACTGCCAGAACTTGCACAAATTCAATTTAAAGGTTTTAGTCGTTTCGTTCATCAAAAATTGCTTAAGGAACTTGAAAATTTCCCAAAAATTGAAGATACAGATAAGGAAGTAGAATTCTGATCTATTGGAAATCAGTACCAATTGACAGAACCTTCTCTCGAAGAGAGAGATGCCGCGTATCAATGTATTACGTATTCCGCTGACCCATATGTACCAGCTTAATTGATTTGTAAGGAAGACCAAATAGTGCAAGAGGAAGATGTACGACTCGGATCTATTCCTTGGATGAATTCCGGAGGAACATTTATTATTAATGGGATCGCTAGAGTTTTAGTCAGTCAAATATTGAGGAGTCCTGGTATTTACTACAATCGGGAGTCGGATCAGAGAGGGATTCTCGCGTATACCAGCACCGCAATTTCAGATCAGGGAGGGAGATTTAAGCTAGAGATAGACGGGAGGAATAGAATATGGGTTCGTATAAGCAAGAAAAAAAAAATATCTATTTTTATTCTACTAGTAGCTATGGGGTTATGCAAAAGAGATATTCTACAAAACTCCCGTTACCCAAGGATTTTTTCAAATATGTTCAAAAGGCAAAAAGAAAGTATTGAATCTCCAGAGGATGCCATAGCAGAGCTGTACAAACACCTATACTCTGCTACAGACGCAGATGTATTCTTTTCGGAATCCATATTTAGGGAATTATAGAAGAGGTTTTTCCAACATAGATGCGAATTAGGACGAATTGGTAGACGAAACCTAAACATCAAGCTAACTCTTGATGTACCCGAAACGGAGTCTTTTTTGCTACCCCAAGACATATTAGCAGCTGCAGATCACTCAGTAGAAATAAGTTACGGAGAGGGCAAACTCGACGATATAGATCATTTGAAAAATCGACGTGTTCGATCCGTTGCAGATTTGCTTCAGGAACAATTGAAATTAGCTCCAAACCGTTTGGAGAATTTGATTCGATAAAATTTATCTAGAGCCGTTAGGCGCAAACGCGCAATCACTCCCCGGGGGTTGGTGACACCCGTGCCAGTAATAGCAGCTTTCAAGGAGTTTTTTGGTTCACACCCCCTTTCGCAATTTTTGGACCAAACAAATCCATTATCTGAAATGGTTCATAAACGAAGATTAAGCTCTGTAGGTCCCGGCGGGTTAACACGTCGAACCGCTAGTTTTCAAGCTAGAGATATTCATTTCAGTCATTATGGTCGCATCTGCCCAATCGAAACATCGGAAGGTATGAATGCTGGCCTGATTTCCTCATTAGCTATTCAGGCAGGAGTTAACACTTCGGGATCTTTGGGGAGCCCTTACCTCGAAATGTCAGATTCGTCTGGGGAGGAGCAGTTAGTCAATTTATCACCCGCAGAAGATGATTATTACCGAGTAGCAAGTGAGAATTTACTATTATCCGAATGGAGAGGTTCGGAGAAGGAAATTATACCAGTGCGATATCAACAAGAGTTTCTCAGCGTTCTCTGGGAACAAGTTGATTTTCGAAGTATTCATCCTCTCCATCATTTTTCCATCGGAGCTTCTCTCATTCCATTCATTGAACATAATGATGCAAACCGTGCTTTGATGGGTTCTACCACGCAACGTCAAGCTGTTCCATTAATTAAGCCCGAAAGATGCATTGTAGGAACTGGGTTGGAAAGTCAAGTAGCTTTGGATTCGGGAAGTGTAGCTATATCCGAACAGGATGGTAAAGTTTGCTATATTGATGGTAATAGAATTGAGCTATCTCTTATCCACGAAGCGAAAAAGAACAAATTGGCTCAACCTACTACAATTGAGGAATTAAAAATATTTGAGCGTTCCAATAATAACACCTGCATGCACCAAAAACCCGCGGTTTCGCTGGGAGAACTCCTGAGAGGCGGAGAAATCGTAGCGGATGGAGCAGCGACTGTCAGGGGGGAACTAGCTCTGGGTAAAAATATATTAGTAGCCTACATGCCGTGGGAAGGATACAACTTCGAAGATGCGGTCTTGATTAGTGAACGCCTTATCTATGAAGATATTTTCACATCTCTTCACATCGAAAAACATGAGGTTGAAATTTGTGCAACAAATCAAGGACCTGAGCGGGTTACCAAGCAAATATCTCAATTGGATGGTTATTTACTTCGACACCTCGACGACGATGGGCTCGTAGAATCAGGATCTTGGGTGGAGGCCGGAGACGTTTTGGTAGGTAAACTGACGCCTCAGGAGGGGGCAAGCTCATCACGTGTTCCAGAAGGAAGATCATTACAAGCTATTTTTGGTATACAACTGGTTAATGCAAGAGAAAGTTGTCTAAGAGTACCTATTGGTGGGAGAGGTCGAGTCACTGATGTGAGGTGGGTATACCCCGAAGATGATGCTACAAATGATTTGGAAGTAATTCATATATATATATTGCAAAGACGTAAGATACAAGTGGGTGACAAGATAGCCGGTAGGCATGGAAATAAAGGTATTGTATCAAAGATAGTACCCAGGCAAGATATGCCCTATTTGCAAAATGGTACGCCGGTTGATATGATACTAAGTCCCTTGGGAGTACCTTCACGAATGAATGTGGGACAGATTTTCGAATGCTTGCTTGGGTTAGCCGGGGAGTTTTCAGAAACTCATTACCGTGTAGTACCCTTTGATGAAAGATATGAACGGGAAGCTTCCAGAAAACTAGTATTTGCCGAACCTCACGAAGCGGGTGCGCGGACCAATAATCCGTGGCTATTCGAACCCAGCCACCCTGGAAAGAGTCGATTGATCGATGGACGAACGGGTGATCCCTTTGGACAATCTATTACAACTGGGAAAGCTTATATAATGAAACTTATTCATCAGGTTGATGATAAGATTCACGCACGATCTAGTGGTCCCTACGCGCTCGTTACACAGCAACCTCTCAAGGGGAAATCGAGACGGGGGGGACAACGAATTGGAGAAATGGAAGTCTGGGCTTCGGAGGGGTTTGGGGTGTCCTACACCTTGCAGGAAATGCTTACAACTAAATCAGATCATATTCAGGCTCGCTACAAAGCACTTAGTGCAATTATGACCGGAAAACCAGTTTGCAAACCTAAAACCGTTCCAGAGTCTTTCCGATTGCTAGTTCGGGAGTTACGACGTATGGGCCTAAATTTGGAACGCAATTTCATACCTGAAGAAGATTTGGGAAGGGAATTTGAAAACATTTGATATTTCCTTGAAATTTCTCTCGTGAAAATTAATTGAGAGTTTATTATGATTCATCGAACTAATTATCAACAACTTCGGATTGGACTAGCTTCTCCCGAACAGATTCGCAGTTGGGCCGAAAGGGAGTTACCTAATGGAGATGTCATTGGACAAGTCGATTAACCTTACACATCGCACTATAAGACTCACAAACCAGAGAGAGATGGGTCATCTTGCGAAAGAATATTTGGGCCTACAAAAAGTGGAGTCTGTGCTTGCGGAAACTGCCGATCTGTCAATGACGAAGGAGAGTCTTCCAGATTTTGCAAGCATTGCGGAGTCGAGTTTACTGACTCTCGAGTTCGTAGATATCGGATGGGATACATCAAACTCGCGTGTCCAGTAACTCACGTATGGTTTCTTAAACGAATCCCTAGTTATATTGCAAACCTACTAGCCAAACCTCTTAAAGAATTGGAAAGCCCAGTCTATTGCGATGCGTGACTCGACTTCACATGTTGATCGGCATAGATTTGATACAATCTGTCATTCCATGTAGGAATTGGAGGCCTCTAACCGACGCGTCCCTCAATCAAAATTAAAGATGAGGAAGTCTCGCGCAACTCGGGAGAAAATACGCAATCTATTGCGTAGAAACTGAAGAATCCTCCCCATGGTTAGTTTTTGGTAGAAAGAGAGAGAGAATCTACCAAACTAATTAAATCAGGCTTCGTGAAAAAAAGAATAAGATATTTGTTTCAGTTAGTAGACAAATATTAAATGCTTCCTAACATAACCCCGATCCTTTGATTTTCTTTTTCGCCGTTAGGAAAGACTTTGGGTATGGTTAGGGGAAGCTAATCATCGCATGTACTTCTCAAATCAACTGATAGCCATCGAAGTGGATTGAAAACCCAAAGGGGGGAAATGATCACATTAGGAACAAGAAAAAAATTTCCGACTTATGATAGGAAGGCAAAGAACCTACTTCCTCCTGTACAGGATCATCCATGATGGAAAAATTGAGACTACTCGAAAAATACTATTTGGAACTCGAGTACTGAACAGCTATTTTCGACGGGGCGATACTTTATTAGATTATTCTAGATTCTATTATTGTGTTTTGAAAACATTAATTAGTCGGGTTGTAAATCTGGTACTAGTTATTTGAGCCGGATGAGGGGAAACGCTCTTGTCCGATTCTGGGGGGGGGTCGGCCAACCTATCCCAATCTTTTTCTAGCTAGGCCCGTGGCTGAAAGGCCCGCTCTATTAAGACTGCGGGGGCTGTTCAATTATGAGGATCGAGCCTGGAGAAACATACTTCCCACTTTTTTTTCTACCCAAAATTACGAGATGCTTCGAAAAAATGAAATTGTTACTGGGGGAGATGCTATCAGAGAAGGATTAGCTAGCTTAGATTTGCAAAGTTTTCTTAATTGCGCGTATTTAGAGTGGCAGGCGTCAGTAAAACAGAAGCCAGTTGGAATCGAATGGGAAGATCGAACAATTCGAAGAAGAAAAGATCTTCTGATCAGGAGGATTAAACTAGCCAAGGATTTTTTACGGACGAATATGAAACCCGAATGGATGGTTTTATATTTTATACCGGTTCTCCCGCCTGAATTAAGACCAATAGTGGAATTGTATGAAGGTGAATTGATTACCTCTGATCTTAACGAACTTTATAGGAAGATTATTTACCGAAATAATACTCTCAGAGAATTCCTATCGGGTAGTGAATTTACACCGGAAGGATTAATTGTTTGCCAAAAACGACTTGTTCAAGAAGCTGTAGATGCTCTCATCGGTAGTGGTATACGTGGGCAACCAATGAGGGATATTCATAATAGACCCTACAAGTCATTTTCAGAGGTTATTGAGGGCAAGGAGGGTCGATTTAGAGAAAATCTACTCGGCAAGCGGGTCGATTACTCAGGTCGCTCCGTAATTGTTGTCGGCCCATCTCTTTCATTACACCAATGTGGATTACCTCGAGAAATGGCAATTGAGCTTTTCCAAGCTTTTGTAATTCGCAATTTGATTGGATGACACCTTGCCTGTAATTTACGAGCTGCTAAGTGCATGATACGGAAGGGGAATCCCATAATATGGGAAGTTCTTCGGGAAGTTATGCGAGGCCATCCTGTACTGCTGAATCGGGCACCTACTTTGCACAGATTAGGCATACAGGCGTTTCAGCCCCTCTTGATAGAGGGACGCGCCATTCGTCTGCATCCATTGGTTCGTGGGGGGTCTAACGCAGATCTTGACGGGGATCAGATGGCCGTTCATGTCCCTTTATCTGTCGAAGCTCAAATCGAGGCTCGTCTTCTGATGTTTTCGCATCTCAATTTATTATCTCCCGCTACGGGCGATCCCGTATCTGTACCGAGTCAGGACATGCTTCTTGGTCTTTATGCGCTAACAATTGAAAGTAGGCAAGGAATCTATAGAAATAGACATCTTGGTTTTATAGACAGGGTTAACGTATATTCCACCAAACTACTTCATTTCAGCAGTTACTGTGACTTACTTCGGGCCAAGGAATCGAGACAAGTGGATTCCCACAGTCTATTGTGGCTTCGATGGAAAATCGATCTGCAAATTATTAGTTCGAAAATTCGTGAATTATCTTCCGAATCTCATTATGAATCGTCAGGAACTTCTTTTCACTTCTACGAAAATTGCCGAATTAGAAAATGTAGGGATGGATCTATCTCTAGTATGTATGTACTTACAACAGCCGGTCGCATTTTATTCAATCAACAATTGAAGGAAGCAATGCAAGGTGTATCAAAGAATTCTTTTTCATACACCACCTCATCTACGCTGAGTACATCAACAATCGATAGGTGTAATACTAATAGTAATAATGAGGAATGATAAAGCTTTTTATTATAGGCAATGGGTGAGGGTGAATAAATAAAATGAATCAGTTTAATGAAATTGAGAAGTTAATAACAGAGAGCTTGCTAAATACTGCGATATAAAACAACATATATATATATGAAGTTGAGGTCTTCATAATGATGGATCGAAATGAATTACCTTTCTGCAACAAGACGATCGATAGGGCTGCGATGAAGAGACTCATCGGCAAGTTAGTTGTTTGTTTCGGAATTGCGTCTACAACAAATATCTCAGATCAAGTGAAAGTTTTGGGTTTTCAGCAAGCTACAGAAGCATCTATCTCATCGGGTATTGACGACCTTTCAGCAGTACCAACCAGAGGTTGGCTTGTACGAGACGCGGAGAAATAAGGTTACGTCTCGGAGGGGCATTACCGCTGCGGAAGTCTGCATGCCATAGAAAAGTTGCGTCAATCAATTGAAGCCTGGTATGCCACAAGTGAATGTTTGAAACGAGAAATGAGTCCAAGTTTCAAGATGATTGATCCTTTGAATCCCGTTCACATGATGTCTGTTTCAGGAGCCCGAGGGACCATCTCCCAGGTCCACCAATTGCTTGGCATGAGGGGATTAATGGCAGATCCTCGAGGTCAGGTAATTGACCTACCTATCCGAAGAAATCTGCGCGAAGGTTTATCCCTGACAGAATATATTATTTCTCGCTACGGTGCTCGCAAAGGGGTTGTGGATACCGCCGTGCGAACTTCAGATGCCGGATACCTAACACGTAGACTTGTCGAAGTTGTTCAACATATTGCTGTACGAAGAAGGGATTGTGAAACTCCTAGAAGTCTCGCTTTTTTGACTTCAAATACTGGCGAACGAAGACGAGGATTTCTTGGCACGATGCCGCATCAGGGATTGGTTGGACGTGTGTTGGCGGATCATGTTTACTGGGATGTTAGATGTATTGCCACCCGTAACCAAGATATTAGCGACGGATTGGCTAGTAACTTGATGGCGTCCTCGCAGCCAATACATGTGAGATCTCCTTTGACATGCAAAAGCATTTTCCGGATTTGTCAGTTCTGCTACGGTTGGAGCCTTGCCCATTGCAATTTAGTAGAATTGGGTGAAGCCGTTGGTATCATTGCGGGTCAATCAATTGGAGAACCGGGAACTCAATTGACATCGAGGACTTTTCATACAGGTGGGGTATTTACAGGGGATATTGCGGAGTACGTACGAATTCCATTCAATGGACTTATTAAATTTGACGAAAGATTACTTCATCCGACCCGTACGAGGCACGGGCATCCTGCTTGGATGTGCCGAAACGATTTACCCCTCTTTATTGGCAATTCCGTCGGTACACAAAATTCTCTTATTCCAGCCCAGAGTCTGCTTATGATTCGAACTGGTCAATATGTTGAGTCGCAACAAGTTATCGCGGAAGTACGAGCCAAGGAGTTTCCTCCCAAAGAATGTATTAGAAAACCTATTTATCCAAACTCGAGGGGAGAAATTCACTGGAGTAAATTTGTTTGGCATGTCCGTGATTCCATCTGCAATATCGCTCGTCTCGTACGAGAGGCGAGCCATATATGGATTCTTTCGGGATCTCCATCCAAATTTGATGGGAACTCTTTTTTTCATAAAGATCAAGATAGAGTTAGGATAAAACCCCACCCTATCAAAAGGATACGCAGTCACTCGGAGGGAATTTTTGAAGCACAAGCCAGTGCTAGTAACTGCGTAGATCGTCGAAAAGGGATTCAAGAATTTGGAACCGATTCAAAATATTTTTCAAATTGGTCAAAACGTCCGAGATCCAATTACATCCTTTCAAATGTCTGGTTGGAGCGGGCCGAGCTAGAAAACTCGGTTTCTTTGCTGATGGAACGATGCCAAAAAAATATCAAAAAATTAGATTTTGTAAGTATCAATGTTCAATTAAACAATGGTTCGGATCAGGATCACATTTTTGCCACCTATGAAAACTTCGAGTATCAAACCATCGTTTCAGGGATCATAAAGTATGGCACTGTAGAAATTAAACCGGTCAATCCGAAGAGACTCCAGTTAGATGGTGGGACAGGGAATAAAAGTTCTCGTCCTTGGTGCAGGGTAGTTAGAAAAGGAAATTTCTTCCCGATTCCAGAAGAGGTTTATCTTACGCACGAACCCTCGTCGTCTATTTTGGTGACAAATAATGCTATTGTTAAAAAAGGTGCGCAAATCACTAACAATATTATTACCAAATCAGGTGGATTGATTCGGATGAGAAAGAGATCAAGAGATGCTACTACAATAAGAATTCTCCCTGGATATATTTATAATCCAGAGAAGCAAATTAATATATCCAAGCGGGGTAATACATTACTAGCGCCGGGTAATAGGATTTCGGATGACATTGAAGTCAAAAATTGGATTTACCTACAACCATTTACATTTCGCAGAAAAGGAAAAACCTTTGTCCCGATGACACCAGTTAGCGAGTATAACTTATCCAGCGATTCTCTGGCACAAGTAGCATCTCGATTTGACAAACCAAAAACACAGAGACGCGCAAAAGCCAAGACCCTTTCGTTCATTTGTTGCAAAAATGGGGAAAAAATTGAAGTAATTAACGATGTGCCTACTCAATTAGTTCGGCTTTGTTTGATAATTGAATGGCAGAAATATTTGCACGAAACCCTTCCTAGAAAAAGAAACTATTTCTCTCTTATCAGTGTGAAAATAAGTTATTTGTTCAAAACTTTTCTTCAAGTAAATCCGATGGTATCTCCCCCTACACAAAGAGGAGTCAGGGTTGATGAAATCTTTCGAACATCAACGCCTCTTGGCAAACCATCTCCTCCTCAACTTGATCTGGCTAACAGTTGTTGTAAATCAGCTGTCAACTGTCAGGGTATCATTCATTTGACTTTGGAACCAGCCACATCATTCCTGATCTTGTCGCCATTTAATTTGTCCCGTAATAATTCAGTTACTGATACGAGGGATGGTGGTTGCGGAGGAGAAATTGGGAAATACTTCTACGGGTCAGAAGATGGTTTCTTCTGCATCGGCGAGAATAAAAAAAAGATCTCACTGAGTTCTAAATGTATTTCAGAAAATTATGCAAATCCAAATGTTGAAGAGGGATGGATTAAAGCTAGAAGAGCAAGTTCCAATCTCGGCCAGAGGAAAGCTGAGGAGGTAGGTCTAGTGGGGACTTTGTCCCCTATTTCTTGTTCATCGATTCCCCATCATCTATCACTCGGCGGCAAAAACCTTTCTACCAGAAAAGGTTTCGTTGATTATTCGATAGATAAGTCGGAACATCAAGATTTCTATCTGATTGATGAAAGTAAATTACTACTGAAATGCCCCATAAATTTTTATGTTAAAAAAGGTTTCTTGGACAAACCTTCTTATTTACCGACAAGAGTGTTTAGTCGAGAAATCATGTTAATTAGTCTAGGACTACCGATCAGTGAAAGTCGATATCTACATCGAGATCGGACATGTTTCCAATCTGGCCAGGTCATGGCCATTCACCAAGATTATTCATTAGTGAGAACGGGTAAAACCTTTTTGGCAACCCGGGGAGCAAATCCCCATAAGAGTTCCGGGGATATCCTTGAGGAAGGAGATACGTTAATAACATTGCCGTATGACAGATTGAAATCTGGAGACATTACTCAAGGTCTCCCAAAGGTTGAGCAACTCCTGGAGTCCCGTTCCATTGCTTCTATTTCAGCAGGAATTGGAGATCTTTTTGAGAAATGGTGTCAAAATATTACTAAATTAATTGGGAATCCCTGGAGTCACTTGCTAGGTGCTGGAAGAAGTATGGAGCATTGCCAATTGATTCTAATTGATCAAATTCGAAAAGTTTATGAGTCTCAAGGAGTACGGATATGCGACAAGCATCTAGAAATTATTGTCTGCCAATTGACATCTAGGGTCGTAGCGTCTGAAGATGGGGTAACTAATGTATTCCTTCCTGGGGAGCTTGTTGAGTTATCACAGGCGGAACGTATAAATCGTGTTTTAAAGAAATCAATTTTTTACGAGCCTATTGTATTGGGTATGACGAGGGCTTCTCTTAGTACTACTAGTTTTTTGGCGGAAGCAAGTTTTCAAGAAACCACTCGAGTATTGGCTAAAGCTGCCCTTCGCGGCCGAATTGATTGGCTGAAGGGGTTGAAAGAAAATGTTGTTATTGGCGACTCCGTTCCCGTCGGAACAGGTAGTCCAGAAATCTATTGTCAATTAAATATAAATAAAGAGAAAGAATCTCGTTTGGCAAGTGGGGGTAGTAAGAAGTTGACAAAATGGGAGACTGGAAGTAGTCTAAGTGGTTACCATAAAAAACGGGATTTCAATCCCAGTTTTTTCATTCGTAAAGAATTGAATAGATCTTTCACTCGTCTTCATCTTGATATGTGGTAAAAAGTGGCAGACAATTTCTTCGCGCATTTCAAACCGCGAAATGATTCACTGGATTGTAACAATTTACCAAATTTAGTTAAAATGAGACAAATTCACATCCGTTTTCATAAAAGAGGGGAAGATGCAACAGAAAAATCGGACTATCGACTTGGAAGGAATGATGGCAGCAGGAATTCACTTTGGACATCAAACCCAGAGATGGAATCCAAAGATGTCTCCTTATATATTTACAGAACGTAAGGGTGTTCATATTCTCGACTTAACTCAGACCGCTCGTCTCCTATCTGAAGCTTGTGACTCGGTATTTGATGCAGCAGTAGAGGGAAAGGAGTTCCCGATGGTGGGTACGAAGAATCAAGTAACTGATTTAATAGTATCAGCTGCATTGAAATCTCAATGCCATTATGTAAACGAGAAATGGTTAGCTGGTACGTTAACGAATTGGGTCACTACAGAGACACGTCTCCGCAGGTTTCAACACTTACAAACTGGGGGCGATTTGGGAGAATTCGACCGACTTCCGAAACGGGAGGCCGCGATTTTGAAGGGATAATTGGTTAGATTAAAAAAGTGTCTAGGTGGAATTCAATATATGTCAGATTCACCCGATATTGCGATAATTACCGATCAACACGAATAATCTATTGCCCTCAAAGAATGCAGTATTCCGGGTATTCCCACAATCTGTATCGTTGATACAGATTGTGACCCAGATCTTGTAGATGTTCCAATTCCTGGTAATGATGATGCTAGATCCTCGATCCGATGGATATTGGATAAACCTGCATTAGCTATTAGCGAGGGTCGTTCAAACATAAAGGTAACTTAATGGGCCGAAAGGCGGTTAACTATACACCGACCTTGTTGATTTGCAACGAAATACCCAAAGGCATTATTATTATTTGGGAAAATGGATTGATTTGATAAATCGTATAGTTTGATGGAAAAGGAACTTGCCTCTTCCTACTCAGAACATTTATGTAATGAAAAATAGTTTAGATAATTTTGTTCCTCATTGTGAGGGGGGGGGGTATTATGCAAATTGAACAATTGCAAATTAATGAAATTGATAATCCGCATCAAGTATCAAGTGTAGAAGTAGGTTAACATCTCTATTGGCAAATAGGAAACTTTCAAGTTCATGCACAGGTTCTTATAACTTCTTGGGTTGTCGTCGCCATATTGGTAGCTTTACCCGCTACAACTACCGGCAATTTGCAATCGATACCAACTGGTACACAAAATTTTATCGAGTATGTTCTTGAATCTATTCGAGATTCAACCAGGACCCAGATGGGGGAAGAGGGATATCGACCCTGGGTCCCATTTATTGGAACAATGTTTCCATTTATTTTTGCTTCTAACTGGTCAGGTGCTTTGCTACCCTGGCGAGTCATTCAGTTACCTCATGGGGAGTTGGCTGCACCTACGAACGATATTAACACCACCGTTGCATTAGCCTTGCTTACATCAGTAGCACATTTTTACGCGGGTTTGTACAAGAGAGGGTTTAGCTATTCCGGCAAATACATACAGCCAACTCCGATACTCCTACCTATCAATATTTTGGAAGACTCCACCAAACCCCTATCGCTTAGTTTCCGATTGTTTGGAAACATTTTGGCTGACGAGTTGGTAGTAGCTGTTCCCGTCTCCCTAGTACCCCTAATTGTCCCTGTACCTACGATGCTTTTGGGATTGTTTACAAGTGGCATCCAAGCTTTAATCTTTGCCACTTTAGCTGCAGCTTATATCGGGGAATCTATGGAAGGTCATCATTAGTGGGATGAGGAAACGTAACTCTAATTTAGTTGCGGGAAATCTCTTTTCCTTTTGGGTACAATTACAATCTGGCGGGTCACTATAGCGAGAAAAAGCCGTTTATGTGGTATCATAAAACTACATTATAAAATTATACCCGCGTTTTTCCCTTCTTCTCTTTCGTCACTTTTAGTATCCCCCAAAAAAAAAAGGGATGGTTCTCTCCCTCACACATATCCACCGCCTACATACAGATTAAATCAAATTGTTTTAAGTATTCAATGAATAAATAAGTAAATAAAAAAGAGGTAATGAGTTTCGGTGCCGGTCGCAAATGTTTTGCGAGAATTTTGAGCGCGCGGGGGGGGGGGGGGAAATATACATTGTTTTTCCATTTCTCGTTCAAGCCGTTAATGCTAAATCCTAATTGTGTTTATCCCATGATATATTTTATCAGGTAAAGCTATTCCATTTTACTGTCGTTGGGTATAGGGGAGACGTGCTTTGACAAGTGATTGTTATTAATACCGAATATCCAAAAATATTTTTTCCAGCTTTTACCTAAATTTAAAAGTCAAATTAGTCGAGAAATGTTCCCGATCGACGTCTAGGTAGAAGTGAAGTAGATATTTCTTTCCTAAACCGTTGCTTCCAGTTAACATAGACTAAATATGCGGAAACTGGAGTACATTATTGGTCCCAACTATATTTACGTGGAATTAATTTACTAATTTTTTTTTTTTTAACCTTTACCAAATTCAATTTTCTTCATATTCGACGGAATAAGCAAAATCGACTAAAGTTCCTAGATTAAATAGGAGGAGACTAATATGAATCCATTGATTTCTGCCGCTTCCGTCATCGCCGCTGGGTTAGCTGTAGGCCTTGCTTCAATCGGACCCGGTGTTGGTCAAGGCACTGCCGCGGGTCAGGCGGTCGAGGGTATAGCAAGACAGCCAGAAGCAGAAGGTAAAATACGAGGCACTTTATTGTTAAGTTCGGCTTTCATGGAAGCTTTGACAATTTATGGATCAGTTGTAGCTCCAGCCCCGTCATTTGCAAATCCGCCTGTCTAAACCATCTCGACGAATAAGAAATAATTATAAAAAAAAAATCAATTGGATATATTGTCTGCCCTCCCCTCGGGGGGGGGCAAATTGTCTCTTCATTTATTTGACCAAGCTTTTGACTCGCCTTTTTATCTCCCGCCTCCTACCAAATAAAAAATTTTCAGTAAATTTTGTTAGACAGACCACGAGTCATTTCCAAAATGTATGATTTGAAAAGAAAATCCCGCTTCTTCCGTGATTGTCTCCCTTCGCTCCCCAATTAATAATTAATGTGTCAATTCTTGCTAGGCTGGATCAGAAATTGCCCAAAACGTAAAACCTTCGAGGAGGGAAAAGAATACGAGAAGTCTAAGTGAGATCATCGCTCCCTCGAGTTATTGGACCCTCGCTGGAACTATTGGGCTAAATACTAATATATTTGAGATAAACCTAATTAACTTAATCCTGGTACTAGGTATATTATTTTATTACGGAAAGGGGGTGTGTGCGAGTCGTCTATCTAAGTAAAAGAACTGATTTCCCCAGTTGCACCTGAATTGATAATTTATATTAGAGGAGGTGCAAAACTCCAACGAATTACCTGCAAGTGAATGTTATGCAGGAACCAGAGCATTCCGCACAATCGGTGAAACCGCAATTCTCACTGATCAATTTCCAGAAATTCGTTAATATGGTTAAAGTGGAATGTCTTGAAGTCTTGGCAAATCCGGGTTTTCTTTTCCCTGTCGCGTAACTCAAGTCGCGGGAGAGAATGCACAATTAATCTCGTTACATAACGCCCGTATCGGGAATGCTTCAACTTATCCTTTTCCCTTATCGGAGACATTATAGGTGGATATGGGAGTTGATTTATTCCAATCTTGCTTAATTTGCCGAAGAGACAACCCATATGAAACAAAAAATACTTAGAGGAAACGGCTTCCAAAAAAGAAATTAAATAAATTTTGGAGAGCTACCAATTTACAACTTCTCGAAGAAATCTCAGTTATTCTATCCGAACTCATTTGGTGTGAATCCTGATAGTCGAGACGGAAAGGCGGAAGCAGGCCCGGGTAGGATGATCACCTTTTAGATTTCCTAACTTAACTCGTCATGATAAGCGGGCACGAAAGCCGAATGGATTGAAAGATCCATGTTCGGTTTGGGAAGAGATCGTGAATCTTTGAGAATTGAAGATTTATAATCTACTTTCATTGATCAATTTATTAGAAAATCGTGAAAGGACAATTTTGAACACGATTCAAGATGCGGAAGAGCGCCACAAAGAAGCGACTGAAAAACTTCAGAGAGCTCGTCTTCGATTGCAACAAGCGGAAATGAAAGCGGACGAGATTCGCATTATTGGACTTACGAAAATGGATAGGGAACGGCGAGATCTCGTTGATGCAGCTGACAATGATTTAAGGGAACTTGAAGAGAGTAAAAATTATGCAATTCGTTTTGAGAAGCAACGAGCAATTGAGCAGGTTCGACAGCAAGTTTCTCGACTAGCCTCCGAAAGGGCTTTCGAAAGCTTGAACGGTCGTCTAACTAATGAATTTCAGCTACGAATGATTGATTACCACATCGGCTTGCTCAGAGCCATGGCTAACAAATCCACGTAATCACAGCTTTCAGCCTCCATCTTATCATGAAAAAGGTTTCATTTTTACCTCTCCTTTTCGCAGTAATACTTTTTGGCAAAAATGGTAATAAACATTCAACCTGACGAGATTGGCAGCATCATTCGCAAGCAAATCAAAGGGTATGTTCCGGAAATGAAAGTTGTTAACATCGGTACTGTGCTTCAAGTGGGAGACGGAATCGCCCGTATTCACGGACTTGATGAAGTAATGGCTGGCGAATTGGTGGAATCCGAAGACGGTACAGTTGGCATTGCTTCGAATCCGGAATCTGATAATGTTGGGGCTGTGCTGACGGGTGATGGTCTAACTATACGAGAAGGGGGTTCAGTACGGGCAACGGGTAAGATTGCTCAAATACCAGTCAGTGACTCGTTTTTAGGCCGCGTTGTAAATGCATTGGCGCAACCTATCGATGGAAAAGGACAAATCCCAGCTTCTGAGTTCAGATCGATAGAATCTTCCGCTCCGGGGATTATTTCAAGACGCTCCGTGTACGAACCCCTACAAACAGGTCTGATTGCTATTGATTCTATGATTCCCATCGGTCGTGGCCAGCGAGAGTTAATTATTGGGGATAGACAGACTGGCAAAACGGCAGTAGCTACAGATACGATTCCAAATCAGAAAGGTCAAAATGTCATATGTGTTTATGTAGCTATTGGCCAAAAGGCTTCATCTGTGGCTCAAGTAGTTGACACCTTTCGGGAACGTGGCGCCCTGGAATACACCATCGTAGTCTCGGAAACTGCAAACTCTCCAGCCACTTTGCAATACCTCGCGCCTTACACAGGGGCAGCTCTAGCCGAATACTTCATGTATCGCAAACAGCATACTTTGATTATCTACGACGATCTCTCTAAACAAGCTCAAGCTTATCGACAGATGTCTTTATTATTGAAACGCCCGCCCGGGCGAGAAGCGTATCCGGGAGATGTTTTTCACTTACATTCCCGCCTCTTGGAGAGGGCCGCTAAATTGAGTACCCAATTAGGGGAGGGCAGTATGACAGCTTTACCCATCGTTGAGACACAGGCAGGAGATGTCTCGGCTTACATTCCTACCAATGTTATTTCTATTACCGATGGATAAACATTTCTATCAGCAGATTTATTTAACGCCGGGATTCGACCGGCAATTAATGTGGGTATCTCTGTATCTAGGGTAGGCTCTGCAGCTCAAATTAAAGCAATGAAACAAGTAGCCGGTAAATTGAAATTGGAATTGGCACAATCTGCAGAATTGGAGGCTTTCGCGCAATTTGCTTCCGATCTCGATAAAACTACTCAAAATCAATTAGCTAGAGGACAACGCTTGCGCGAGCTTCTCAAACAATCTCAGTCAGCCCCATTAGCGGTGGAAGAACAAGTAGCTACCATTTACACCGGAGTTAACGGATATTTAGATGTTTTAGATGTTGAACAAGTAAAACGGTTCCTGGTTCAGCTACGGGAATATGTAGCAACGAGTAAACCTAGTTTTGGGGAAATTATTCGTTCTACAAAGGTGTTTACGGAACAAGCGGAAGCCCTTTTGAAAGAAGCAATTAAGGAATCAACGGAACTTTTTTTACTGCAAGAGAGATGAGTATGACTGATTAAGCCCCACATAGCATAGCACAGAATCAGTTCGACACATCAGCCGAACACTCCCTCCTGCATTAGGGTTATTATCACGAAATTACGTCCAATAGGATTTGAACCTATACCCAAGGTTTAGAAGACCTCTGCCCTATCCATTAGACGATGGACGTATCCCCCCCCCCCCCTTCTTTCGTTCCCCCCTTTCCGATTTTCAATGTTGGTTTGACACATTCACGTATAGGGTACGCCCAGTCGGGAAGGGGCTTAACTTCTGTTTGCTCAAGATTCAGTTGTCAGGTGGAATATAAGGTTTGGCTCGAATGAACCGGGGATGGGATGCACTAGTAAATAGGAGAAGTGGTGTTGTGGCATAATTAGCAGCGGGTAGCGGGAATCGAACCCGCATCAGTAGCTTGGAAGGCTAAAGGTTATAGTCGACACTAACAAATAGTTGTGTTGCCGCTAATTCAAAACCGAACTTGGACGTTTCGGTCCATTCGGCTCCTTCATGGGAAAAATCTGGTTCAAGATTAGCATGGATTTGCCTAAAACGTTTAATTGATCGTACGAGCCTACGCTGCGAAAAACGGAAGGTAGCTGCCCCCTTCCGTCATTTCACTTGACGAGGACAAGTAACTTGGATTGGCTACCCCAATCTTGAGGAAGACACGACCTTCCCAGACTCCACGTTTTTTATAAGAACTCTTTCTCTTTTATCCCATCGCTAAAGGAATAAAACTAGATGCCTTTTAAGGCGCCAAATACATTTCTAGCATAGCACCTACGTCGGTTTCGGATGCATCCCGTCCCGGTCGTATGTGCAGACCAGGGGGTATACTTACTAACTTCTCAGATGATCCTTTGGAAAAAAAAAAAGATTGTGTTACTGATTTTTTCTTTTATTTCGTTCTTTATTTTTTTTTTTTTTCAGGAAAAAACCCTTAGGGAAATATATCTCACCGAGTTGTTGAAACGAGGGATCCCGTTCAACCAAATAGATGTTCAATAATCTTGACAAACCCGGATTTATTTATTCCAACTTTCTTTCCCAGATTTATTCTCTGAGGTTTAGTGACGATGAGTCAGCTATCTTAGACGTCTACCCAAAGATTTTTTTCTTTATTTATCTCCCCGGAAGTAGAAATTAAACCAAGTATTTCTTGGGGTACCAAAACAATTCTGCTTCGTCACTATCTTCCCTAGTTCTTGAAATGAATGAGTGACGAGATTGATTAATCTACCTCTAATTTTGGAGAAATAATAAGAAAACACATATTTTCTGCGAAGATAAAGTTTTTTCTTTCAGTTAATTTAGCCGAGATACGATCCCTCAACTATCAAAATCACTGCGAGACGAGTCACACTTTTACCACTAAACTATACCCGCTACGATACAAACTTATTGTAATATATAAATAGATAGATGTAAATAGAGAGATTAATTGCACAATGTTTGTTGAGACTTGCACAAATCAACATATCTGCATTGGTATAGAGGGAGCCCCCTCCCCCCCCCCCTTTCCCATTTCTTATGAATTGAATGAATCCCTGTAAAATACAAAATTAATTGCGGAACAATCTCATAAATTACCTTTACGGATAGCCAATAGTGCAATTACTAACGGTCCCGATGCAGCTACAAGTGTGAGTACGACGAGTTGTGTGATTATTTCTAGATTCATTACTTCTCCTTAATTTAATAGATAGATATTTTTTCTCTATCTTATCTATCTATTTTGACAAATATATTTAAGTTAAGTGTCGAAAAGATTCTCTGCCTGTTTTTGAAATGGTATGGTATATATAAATAGCTCTCGTTTCAATCAATTGATGTGAAACTATTTGTCAAAATCAGCATCAGATAGTACGTATTTAGCGACGATCGCTGAATGTAAGTTCCTACAAACTGAAGCGAGGCTGGTAATCAATCAAATCTATTTATTTATCCTTTATTTCTCTATCCTTACTGAGTGAAGAAGGGGAACAGAGAAAGAAAAAAAAAAGTATGATATCAACTCCATGTGACAAGGTAGCTATTCAACCACTCCCAAAGTCTACCCGTATCTCAGGTAAAATATTTAGCAATAATTATTGCTATTCAATTCAATTTGATTTGGAAAAAGGAGAAGTGGCTTAGACAACTCAAATCCGGTTGGGATGGGAAACATTGATTTCCAGCAAAAATCCCTATTTGGGAAGATATTCTCAAAAATCTACTTTTTATTACCACTTTTACGTTGCATCCGTAAATAGATAAGCAAGAGGGGGGTCCGACATCTTTTCACAACTTTGTTGTGAAAGAAAAGTTTTTTTTCTTCTCTTCTTTCAAAGATTGTACAAAATTTGACTCCGATGTTTAATTAAGTTTATATTCCTACATTAATACTTTGTTATTATAGACTTACACACTAAATTAGTGTTAAAATTGAGTGAGGCCGCAGGCACCCCAAGTATTTAGGAGAGATGGCCGAGGGGTTTAAAGTGTCGGATTGCTAATCCGTTGTACAATTTTTATGTACCGAGGGTTCGAATCCCTCTCTCTCCCTTATTACTCAATTGGCTAAATTGATGTAGTATCTAATTTTTGCCATCGATAAAAATGAAGTGAAACACTACTTCTCCTTCAATCTTTACGACCGGGGTTTCGTCCGGGATCATTTGATAAAAATCCAAATACAAAAAGCGAGACAAAAAATATGACCACTGCATAGACAAATAGTTTGAGGGTAAGCATGATGTAACTCCATGTCTACAACTAAAGGTGATAAAATAAAAGGAAAGAAAAATTTTTACTCGCTCAAAATCTACATTTTCTTTCTTTTCATGCATCTCTATATGCATTAATCTTCTATGTGAAATCCAAACCCCTCTTCCCCACACTTTCTTCTTTCCAACCTATACCCCGTTTGTGAGAGCTATTGGAGAAGTGTTGAGAATCAACAGAATCTGGATTCAACCGATCTTTTGGGTATTATCGAAAACTAACTGCGGCTTGCCAAACAAAAGCTAGGAGGAGAAAGAACACCGGGATTACCGGCATTACGTCTACAATTGGATCGAAAATGGCATAAGCTTCGGGTAACTTGGCCAAAAGGGCATCGCCAAAGTGAAGAGAATTTTCTAGATAAATACTGTACGAGACTGTCATGTCTACTCTCCAGTTATGGAACATGTGATTTTCTATTAACATGTCTATGTTTTTATACTTTATTGTTTGATTGGGCAACTTGTCGGACATCTAGATTTTTTTGTTCACGTACATAAATAGGATTACGTATTATCATAGATTTCTGCATCTGAATGAGGTAAGTATCAGGAGATTCAATTCTTAGTTAAACCAAATCTCTCCTAAATAGGCTTCCAATTAGTTTTCTTTCGCCAAATACCGGCAATTCCTATCAAATTCAATTCACCTATTCAGTTGCTTTTTCCTAGGAGGTTGAGTCGTTAAGTTGGGGGAAGCGGTTGACAGTAAAGCCGATGTGTGAGATATTGGTTGCAATAATCATTTGTGGGGCGTGGCCAAGCGGTAAGGCAGCGGGTTTTGGTCCCGTCACTCGGAGGTTCGAATCCTTCCGTCCCAGTTTTGAGAAGAAGAAGAGGGTGTTGAATTGCGCTTCCACGTACCGAGAAGTAACGAAATGAAAAGTAACTCCTTTGATTAATCTTCCAGTTCATATTATGATGATAAGCCACATGTAGCAATAGATTTTTTTGGGATACGAAGCAACGAAATAGTGAAAGTAAACTATGAAATTAGCTCATCGGATGTACGCGGGACCCGCTCACATCGGTACCCTACGGGTAGCCAGTTCCTTCAGAAACGTACATGCTATAATGCATGCCCCTTTAGGAGATGATTACTTTAACGTAATGCGTTCCATGCCGGAAAGGGAAAGAGATTTTACCCCAGTAACTGCTAGTGTAGTGGATCGCCACGTGTTAGCACGTGGATCCCGGGATAAGGTTGTAAGTAATATAAGCCGAAAAGGTGAGGAATAACGCCCTGACTTAATTGTATTGACACCTACGTGTACCTCTAGTATCCTACAAGAAGATTTACAAAATTTTGTGGATAGAGCTTCCCTGTATTCTGAGTCCGACGTAATTCTCGCCGATGTCAATCACTACCGAGTTAACGAGCTTCAAGCTTCGGATAAAACTTTGGAACAAATAGTTCGATATTATTTAGATAGGGCCCGCAAGGAAGGTATTTTTAACCGGTCCCTGACAGATGTTCCTTCAGCCAATATTATAGGAATTCTCACCCTAGGTTTTCACAATCAACATGACTGTCGCGAGTTGAAACGTCTACCTGGAGAATCGGGGGTTTCAATTAATCAAATAATCCCAGAAGGAGAGTTTCTTAATAATCTCAAGGATTTGCCAAGAGCTTGGTTTAATATAGTCCCTTACCGGGAGATAGGTTTGATGGCAGCAAGTTTCTTGGAGAAAGAATATGGAATGCCTTATATATCAACAACTCCGATAGGTATTTCAAATACAGCCGACTTCGTAATGCAGGTGGAAAAACTTATGAATTTCTGGGCTACTGTATTACTGGGAAAGAAACTTCATTACGATCAATATGTTGAAAATCAAACTAAATTTGTTTCTCAAGCAGCTTGGTTTTCCAAATCTATCGATTGCCAAAATTTAGCTGGAAAAGAAGCAGTGGTTTCCGGCGATGCAACTCACGCCGCCTCGATTACCAAGATACTCTCCGGAGAGATGGGAATTCGTGTAAGTTGTTCAGGCACGTATTGCAAGCATGACGCGGGACGGTTTAATGAGCAGGTTCAGGGTTTGTGTGATGAAGTAATAATTACAGAAGATCATACTGAAGTTGGGGATACGATAGCTCGTATTGAGCCCTCTGCTATATTTGGAACTCAAATGGAGCGTCATATCGGCAAACGTATTGACATCCCGTGTGGGGTTATTTCTTCACCAGTTCATATTCAGAATTTTCCTTCAGGATATCGACCCTTTATGGGTTACGAGGGAACGAATCAAATATCAGATCTAATATACAATTCATTCAATCTGGGTATGGAAGATCACTCATCAGACGTGTTTGGAGGACACGACACCAAGGGGATAAGCACCAAGTCCCTATCTACAGGTGGAAAATCTATTGATTGGACCCCCGAAGCTGAGTCGGAACCAAAGAGAATCCCTGGTTTTGTGAGGGGAAAAGTAAAAAAAAATACCGAGGTTTTTGCAAGACAAAACAATATTTTGAAAATTACAGTTGATGTAATGTATGCGGCTAAAGAAAGAAGATCGATTGAGTCCTTAGCTTAGTTCGAGGAACTAGTCCGCTAATTACTCGAGATAAGTTTTAGTCCATTTAACTCAATCCCATTTTGAGAATGCACTGAACGGGTGGCATCATAAATTGATGATGCCTAATCGGGAGGTATTTAACAATGAGAAATTGTCGGTCCTTAGATTAGATCTTATGGTGAAATTACGCCCGAAGCAATGTGGTAGGAAGCAACGGGTGACTCGAGTACCAGAATTGCTTTTGCGGAATTCAGTAACCGCCGGTTCTTTCTGAAGGACGAAACGTTTCTACTTCGACATTTATTAAGACTAATTACTCAATGAAACTTGAGGCATACACATTTATTCCGGTGTATTTGTACATACATCTTGGGAGAAGCGGTATCTATGGTTATCCTTACAAAATACAGCAGTAAACTCCTATCAGGCTACCACCTTTTTTGTTTGAAACAAAAAAAAATATCTTCCACGTCGGATGTTACAAGTGATAAGTTTTTTGGATCCCAATTGTTTTCTTTTCCCTTTCCTGGGGGTAAAGATAGTAATCCACTCAATCCGAGTTACAATTCAAGCCGCGCGAACTTAAACTTTCATGTGCGGTTTTGCGGGGGGGTTCATGCCAATGCACCTATCTTGATAAACGACTTACCGAATAGTTGCAATTGAATCCCAATCCCGGCAAGAAGGGAAAGTAATTAAAGAGGTTGAGTTTTATAACCCTCGGAGGGAGGAAACCCAGCTAGATATTTTGGCTATCACTACCTTGTGCGGAAGCGGCGTCAAATTAACAGAAACTGTTTGCAATATTTTCAGACGGGCAACTTTTAAAATTACTTGAACGCAGTAAAGACAAATTTCCGAAATAAGAGTTAAAATTTGAAACGCTCTGATAATTGGGGAGAATCTAACGGATTTAGTTTGCAGATATTTTCAGATGTTTTTGTATTATCCCTCTCTTTTTCCTGTACTATACCTTTATGTGGTATTCGTTATCCCGTCGAGAAGCAGAATATTTAGGACAAATTATTGGTTTTTCCTCAAAACCTATTTAAATGGAAACTTCCTTGGGAAGATTTTTCGGAATGCAGTGGAAGGGTGGAACGGGGAAGGCAAAAGTGGAAGATAATTAATCCCGTCGAATTGAAAAATTAATCTAGAAACAAATTCTCTCTCTCTCTTTCCTTTCCGTAACTAAAATTGGATTTGGGAATTTGCAAATATATTCCTATTTAATTATTAATAAGTGCGCCTGTTTTAGGCAAGGAATCTGTTTGACAATTTGTCAAACAAAAAAAAAAAAAAATCCTTCCTAAATTGAATTTCAACAGATGTTTTCCTAGCCAGATTAGTAAGTATGCCCCATATTGAAAGATACTTACTAATCTCACCTCTCATCTTGCGTAATACCAATTTTACTTTTGGTAAAAATGATACTAACAAATACAAGTAACTTGAATTGTAAGGAAATTCCGACTACAAATGATTTGTAGATATTATAGACGGAATTGCTTTCTTTCTTTTTTTTTTTTTTTGAGGAATTTTTGCATCAGACATACCAATGCTTGGGAGTTATCGCGACGAAAGTCAATTACGGATCTCCTGCTAAATCTGGTCCTTTACATAAGAACGGGGAGTTTTATATTAACAAGAATTGTTTTTTACACCCACTTCTTTTTTTGTCTGAGGAGAATTTTTATTTGACAGATGGCAAACGCCGATCACATGGTGCAGACGCCAACTTGGTTTTTGGGGCCTGGAGTACGGTGGCAGTCAAACGTTTAATTGGTAGCGTACGTGACCCTAATCTAAATTTTTTGAAAATTTACGATTCAGTGTCTGTTCGAAACTTAACCGACGGATTAGACGTGGATTTGTATCTTCACCCGCTTTTGAAAATGACATATCTCATATTAGGCATAGCCCTTTTTCCTAAAATCAGAGCTGAAACAAGTAGTAAGTCAAAGATGTTGCAGTCTATTCATTCGATGTTTTTATTTCTGGAAGATAGATTTTCAAAATCTAATCATATTTTAGAAGCGGATTTGCCACATAATCTTCATCTAGAAACTTCAATTCGATTGTTCCGACGACAAATTAAAGATGTTTCATTTCTGCATCTGCTAAGAATAGTTTTTCGTAAAAGAAAAATATTTTGCGGAAAAACTTTTTATTCCCCTGGGGGGGGGCAAGACGGAAGTGTTGACATCCCAGTTCGAAATTTCTACATCTTCGAGATCGATTCACTTCTACTGATCCCCTGGAAACAGGTATATAAATTCCGAGTCAATTATTTATCCCCTATAGATAGTTGTAATATCATTCGGAAAGAGATATATGCTTCTGCATATAAATTCAAATGGAACAAAGCGAGTATTGATTACTCCTTTAGCCGAAGTTTGTGGATTCATTACGGAAGATGGAGAAACAAATTTCTTATAGCCTCCGAGGGAACTCACTATTTTGTGAAAAAAATGCTTTACTATCTTTGGATACTTCTAAAATATCATTTTCACTATCGGATCAAATCTAATGAACCCTGGATAAGAAAATTATTACCCACTAGCTGCGTCTCATCCCCGGGTTATACACTACTAGCGCAACTGGTATCAAAAAATGTTCGTATTGAAACCGTGACAGATTTGTATATCAGTATTTTGGGTGGAAAAAAGTTTTATCCTAAAATTCCAAATTCAATAATAATTACTACCTTGGCAAAACAAAGATTTTGTGACTTCACTGGACGTCCGATTGGTAAATCGGCCTGGGTTACTTCTACAGATGATAAAATAATTGATGGATATGTCCAACTTTGGCAAGTTTTTTCCTTGTATTATGGTGCCTCGATGAATCAGTATAGATTGCGCAGATTGATATTTCTATTGCAGATGTCATGTGATAGTACGTTAGCTGGTAAACATAGAAGTACAATACGTCTCTTGAGATGTAAATCTAATGTAGAGGCGCTCAATCAAATTCTGGCATCTAGAAAGTTTGAATTGTCTAGTAGTCGGAGGGTTTGGCGTTCATCTTCGATACGGTCTGTCTTAGTACAATTCACCGTATTAGATATCGGGCTCTGAGAGATTTAGGAATTGCTACTTGTTGCAAATTTTTAAAATTGCTGCCAAATAAATTCATTAGTTAGAAATTTTTATTCCATTGCTTTCGTTTCTACGAATGAGTACGTAGATATGTAAGTATCCAACTTGTTTTTTAATTACTTCCCAAGAGAAAAAGATGGGGAAGGAAAGAGAAAAAAAAATCCAACGTCAAATATTACTTCGATTTTTATCACGAATGATATTAACTTATTTTTAGCAAAATTAACTTATACCTCCGCCAAATTGACAATTTTACCAGAAATTATCTTGATTCTAGGCTTAGCCGCAGTAGTTGTAATTGACTTATTGAGTAAAGGAAAAAACACATTTTTGCTTTACAAAATCTCCATGGTAACCCTTTTAGCTAGTGCAGTTATCTTGTTATGGCAGTGGGGATTTTTTACCGCTTATGAACGTTCTCACGCCAGAGATTTTGGGAATATTTTCAGATTTTTTTTACTCATTTGCTCGTCATTATCTATTTCTTCGTCGGTTGATTATATACTTTGTTCAAAAATGTCTTTAGCTGAATTTTTATTGTTTAAATTAGCTGCAGGTTTGGGGGGTATGGTTCTCAGTTGTGCAAATGATTTGGTAACTATTTACGTGTCCCTGGAATTCTTAGCCTTATCTTCCTGCTTTTTATCTGGATATACCAAACGGGACATGAGATCGAATGAAGCAACTACGAAATTCCTGTCGATGAGTGGAGCGAGTTCCTCCCCCCTATTATATGGTTTCTCTTCGTTATATGGACCTTCCGGCGGACAGCTTCAGCTTGACAAAATAGTTGACGGAATTATATTCAATCGATATGGTTCTATAATTTATCTATCTGCTGCGTTTACTACAGCCGGAACAGCATTCAAATTGTCTCTCTTTCCATTTCACCAGTGGACACCTGATGTATATGAAGGAGCGTGATTCGTTCAGATCCGGGAAGTTCTCTATTTGTTATAGGTAACTAAAAATTAACAAATTAACTCCCTCTGCATCCCGCGAGCATGCGGGAACATCTATCAATTCCCCAAATTTGGTTATTGTGTGAACAATTGGCTCCTGCTACATCATAAATCCTAATAGTTTGACAAATATCGTGTAGCAAAACGGAGCTAGTTCGCGGATTTTGATAAATCGGTGGCCCAATTTATATTCCTCCGTATGTATCAAATAGACTTCTTTTTTCTGCGAAGTTCGTTCATCAGGGGTAGATTCTTTTCAAATAAATGTCAAATTAAAAATTCATACAATGCCTTTATTTTTTTTTTTATTTTTATAAAGTCCCCTACTATTCCTGACGTGGCGGGATTTAGCCTTTTTTCTTGTTTTCAACAAACGTTGATCTGAAAATTTACCC
>NW_028221951.1:0-53751 GCF_014529385.1 Adiantum capillus-veneris | reverse complement strand
GTGTGGGGTGAGAGAGAGAAAAGTGGTAGATTGGGTGGTTGAGAGCGAGAGGAGAGAGAGAGATGTTGGCTCGGGTGTTGTGTCAGTGGAGAGCGGGGGTGTGTTATGGTAATTAGTAAGGTAGTCTGTAGAGGAGAGAGAGAGGTCGAGGGAGAAGAGAGAGGAGAGAGAGAGAGAAGAGAGAGAGAGAGAGAGAGAGAGAGAGAGAGAGAGAGAGAGAGAGAGAGAGAGAGAGAGAGGAGGGAGAGTAGTGTGTGTGAGAGAGAGAGAGTGAGAAAAAAGAGAGAGAAAGAAAGAAAGAAGAGAGAGAGAGAGAGAGAAAAAGAGAGAGAGAGAAAGAAAGAAGAAGAGAGAGAGAACAGTGGCCCGCCGGTGAAGGAAAACAAGAGGGGAGAGAGGGAGGGGAGAGTGAGGTCGAGGGAGTGTGGACGAGAGGGAAGATGGAGGGGTGAGGTATGATGGCCGCCAGTGGAGTATGCATGGATGAGCGAGAGGTAAGAGAGAGGGAGAGATAAAAATGTTAAAGGTGTGTGTATAAATAAGCAAGAAGAGAGAGATTGACTCTAGTCGTGCATGGCTGCCCGCCAGTGGAATATGATAGTGGCAAGTGTGTTTTTATGCGCCCTTTGTGGCTAGGTGATACAGGAGCAGGGATTAAGAGAGAGATGGTGGACTGGCGAAGCCCCGAGCAGGAGAGAGAGAAAACCTCTGTCTTCTGGTGATAATGGAGGGAAGTGTGGCCGAATTGGTGGCGTCACGCCGGTGGTTAAGCATAGAGGGGTGGTGAATGTTAAAAAAAAAAAACTTTTTATTGTTTTTTCTTAATAATGTGCTCTCCCCTTCTTGGGGTTGGTTCTTGCGGCCATGGTTTTGAAAACCGACCGTCACCGCAAATCCCACATGTTCAATTAGTTAGATTTAAAATTAGATTTTGGATTGCGTTTTATATATTAGAGTCTACCTTTGGAATTACGGTAAAAAAATAGAGTTAGGCGAATGGTGATCCCTCTCTTTCTCTCTATGGATGCGACCTTAATTGAAAAGCTTTCAACAGCATGACACTCAGATTGGAGTCCAACATGTAATGTGCTAAGTAATCCCTCGAACAAAGATCTGCTGTGAAGAGATGGTAAGATGCTGTGAATTGCTACAACTAGAGAAGAGGCAAAGTAGTTTTTGTCCACTACATGTACTATCATGTAGATGTGGGTGTGTAGATTTCTCCTACCCACAAATATAGGCATTGACCAATAAAGACGAGAACCCGGTGGTTTTGATCTCCGTGCACCTCTAGACCGAGGTGTGCGGGGATTGGACAGGAGTAGAGAATGTGAGATAGTTTACAGTGTGAAGAGAGAGAGAGAGAGAGAGAGAGAGAGAGAGAGAGAGAGAGAGAGAGAGAGAGAGAGAGAGAGAGAGAGAAATACGGAGGATACCAATAGAAGATTAAATTTATGTGTAGGTTATAAGGTTTTTTACCTTCATTATGAGTAGTAACGAGGATGTGGGGTCGTCCAACCAAAACACCTATCTCTCAACAAGGATCTTATGTCCTTGTAATCAATGCAAACATGTTGTACAATGGACAAGACGCGTTTCTTTGCAGCACGTTCGCGGATTTGGGAGTTTGATGCATCTATTATAGATCGATTTGTTGCCAATTATAACTCGTCGTACTCTAACGCTGGCCAATAGGTAGCAATCTTGCAACCCAATAGACGTGTTCGTAGGCACTTTGGTCAAGCAACATACGTGAGGCCACAAGATGTAGCCTCTGATAGCCCAGAGGATGATCATGTAGACCACATTTCCAACAAGGAAATGTTTGAGCCCGAGATTGATGAAATGTTTGAGACGATCATGGATTGAGAAAGGCTTATCTATGATGATATGGAAAGTGAAGCCGATACGCCATTGTATGATGGAGCACATGTGTCTAGATTGAAGGCGCTCCTGGTTCTTCTCAACATGCAGGCAAAGTTTGGATGGAGTGACACTAGCGTCACAACACTTTTTAGGTGATCTATTACAATGTGTTTACTTTAATAAAAAACTCTAGATGTATAATGATCTGATAGATTACTTACACAAGTGTACCACATTTTTTTGCTGTGTAGATTGCTCAAAGAGCACATACTACCAACTGATAATGTGATGCCAGATTACAGAGAGGAAGCAAGAAATAGCTTTTGAAACTTGGGAATGGATTACAATTCGATTCACGTTTGTTCTAACGACTACATTCTTTGCAGAGGAAATACATCATAGACATGGAGAAGTATCCAAAATGTGATTCCGAGAGATATCGAGTAGATCTCCATAGAACAAAAATTCCACAAAAGGTTTTGGGACATTTTTCTCTGCTTCCTTGCATCAAGAATTTCTTCAAATGTAAGTCCATGGCTGCCCTAGCATCATGGCATAAGGAGAATAAATCTTCGGATGGTGTGCTACGAATTCCTGCAGATTGCGCAGCTTGGAAACATATAGACGAAACCACTACCTACTCCTTCGGGAGTCACCCCAGTCGACACTTCTCTCTTCGGGACCCAAACTCCAGTGGAGACACCTGATGTCCGTACCCCCATCGACATGCCGCTAGAGACCCCTGTCGGGATACCCAGGTTCATGCGTCACAGGCAAGAGGGCTTGCCGTACTTCGTCGACTTCAGCAGTGGAATCATCTTGGATGATGAAGCCAAGAAGGTGATCTTGCGCATGCGCGGTCTTTGCTCTCAGGTGTTTAGACACTACATACTAAACACCTGGAGTGATGTACCAAGTGAATTAAAAGACAGTCATCAGCATGCTGCATGATGAGTTTCCCGTGTCAACACGGGATGACCGCTTCAATGAAGACCCGATGAAGGTTTGAATGCGCAAATACTGCAAGCACAAGCATTCTGAAGTGAAAAAATCAATAAAGCATGGGTGGAACACACCAGATTGGCTGGCCAAAGAAGATTGGAAGAATGCAAAACAAGCTGTGCGCGAGAATCTTGACAAGTGGAAGCAACCAAAGGAGGTAGCCAAAGCGCGAGTAGAGGCAAAGAGCTTGCACCACTTGGGGAGCGGCGGGTGGGCATCATTTGAGGCCGATTTTGTAAGTGTTTTTGCATTGCTCTTTAGGTTTGGTAGTTACGTCTATTTGTACTTTTAAATTCTAACATAATGGATTCTTTGTATATTTTAAATAGTGTTCAATGATAGGACATGACCCCATATCATACGAGCGCGAGTATGCAGGCAGAAAGGGCTTAAATGTCCTGATGGACATTTTGAGTTCTCGCGGTGGCATGGGTAGTATTAGGGTTTACTCTTTTCTATTTTTGTATTGTTTTGTAAATTATATGTTTATACTTTGAGAAAGCTGTCTTATTGGTTTTTTTGCAGAATCCAACAAATACGCCGCTTGGACGTGATGAGACGTCTGATTAGCGTTATATTTCAAATTTCAGCGGTTAAATTTATAATTGGCAAAAAAATTTGAAAGAAAGGGGGAGAATTTGAATTGAAGCGAGAGAATTTTGAAATGAAGGTTGGACAAGTGGTGGACCTTGTACACAATGCAATAAAATATAGGTTGGACAAGTGGTGGACCTTGATGTACAACATATGATGTACAATTTATGTTTCAAATGAGCCTAGCTTGGGCTATGGGGAACCTAGCTTAGATACGTGATTTTTCATGTTCCAATGGAGCCTAGCTTGGACACATGTTGAAGCTTGCTTCTATCCCATGTTTCAATAGAGTTAGTTTGGACAAGTGGTGGACCTAGTTTGGACAAGTAGCGAACCTAGTTTATGCACTTGGTACACCTTGCATCTCTAAAGATTGGACAAGTGGTGACCCTTTGGATTTACCCACACATTGTTTATGTAGCCTAGCTTGAAAAAGTGGTGGTGAACCTTTGATTCCCTCCATGTTTCAAGGGAGCCTTGACCGGACAATAGGTTTTCCAAGTTCTAATGGAACCTAGCTTGGACACATGGTGGAGCTTGGAGAAAAACCCCCCATGTAATACAACATATCATGGATTTTCCAAAATGGTGAGAAACAATATTGTAGCTTGCAGAATTCTTGGACAAGTGGTGGGCTTTGTAACAAAGTTCTCCATGTACAAACAGATCAAGGGTTTTCCAATGGTAAAAAAAATTATCATTACTGGTTGCAAACACGTCAAGGTTTTTTGATTGGTAAAAAACAATATCATTCATGGTTGTCTAAATCCTGGACAAGTGGAAGGGTTTTTCTTATGCTCATGTTGCAAGGGATCCTAGCTTAGACAAGTGGTTTCCTATGTTTCAATGGAGCCTAACTTGGACACATAGTAAATCTTGCTTCTATCACCATGTTCCATAGAGTTAGCTTGGACAAATGGTGAACCTTGAAGAAAAACTCTCCATGTATAAAATATCATGGGTTTTTCAAATGGTGAGAAACAATATCATAGCTTGGACAAGTAGTGGACCTTGTAGCAAAAGTTTCCATGTAAAACACACCATAATTTTGCAATTGGTGGGAAGCAATTTTGTTCAAGGTTGTTATTAGCTTGGATGGATTGTGGATCTTTGTTTCTGATCATGCTTCAAGGGATCCTAGATTGGACTAATGGTTTTGTTACCATATACATGTGGTAGTGATGTGTGTGAACACATTAGGACCGCCGGGGCATTTTTTCCCTCTTTAGGAGGTTTTTCCCCCCGTGCATTGTATATACGCCCATTCATTCTAGGGCTATCTATCTTTCTATTGCACACTAAGTAACACACTCTCTATTGTGTGTCTTGAGCTTCTTTCATCTTCTCCAAGTTGTGTGCGTTTCTCTGCAACCCTAATTTCAACAATTAGTATCAGAGCAGGTTGCATCCTCCCGAGCTTAGTCGCCACCAGCTCTAGCACACACACGCTTGCTTACTTTCTCCGATTTCTGTGAGCTTTGGCGAGTGTTCAAAGGTCGATAAAAAATTTAGGATGGCTCATAGAGCTCAATCTGCTCAGATTTTTGATTCGGGCTCATTTCGGCCTCCATTTTCAGTATAGACAGATCTGCACAGGCAATTTCTTCATTTTGTGCAAAATTTTTGTGAGTGTTGTTTTTTTCATAACAGGTGCCTTACAGTCTTCTATGGTTTATGCTATATAACACATGTTGTTCCCGCTTTGTTTCTCCTCTTTTTGGGCAGTTTTCACATCAGGTGCAACATTTCCCATGGCTGACAACAACACAGATGTGTTCAAGATGTTTGCTGCTGAGGACAACTTGAATGGGGACAATTACCCTATGTGGGCTTATATGATGCAACATGTTCTTGTGTCAAAGGGCATCTGGAATATTGTGCAGGGCATTGATGTATGTCCTGGTTCTGAGGATGTAGGCGATGTTGAGGATGTTGCAAGTCTTGCTGCAAGGATTGATGCTATTAGAGTTGTTTTGCCTACGGCAAAACAAGCTTGTTGGGATGTAAAGGATTCGCAAGCTCATGCATTGATTGCGCTATCTGTGAAGTGCACCATTGTTCCTCACATTTTTTCAACAAAATCTATAAAACAGGCTTGGGATATTCTAGCAGGTCTTTATGCAAGCCACAATGAGGCTAAAATTTCTTTGTTGCGTAAAGAGATGGAATCAAAGATTGTGCATGAGGAAGATGGTATGGAAACTTTCCTTGCTGGTGTCAAGGATATTAATGAAAAACTTATTTTTGCAGCTGAAGTCATTTCAGACAGTTCCCTTGTGCAGTTTGTTCTTGATGCCTTACCAGATTCTTACCAGACTTTTGCTAGTACTGTTAAGTATGGAGCCTGATTTACCCTTGTAATTTTCTGTGGTAAAAACGCACATTTGTAAGGCCCCCATTATGAGGAGAAGCCATCGTGCGTGAAGGAAAATCACTCACCGGAAACCAAAATTTTCATGGACAAGAATCAGGGGCAACTTTAAAGGCCTCGGGACGGAGGCCCCCGAGACTTTTTTTTTGCCGAATATTCTTTTTCGCCAGAATATTATGGCCGGCCAGTGGCCGGAAAGTGGTCGGAAAACAACCGGTCGGATGGCCGGTGGCCGGTAGTCAATGGCCGGTGGTCGGAAGTCAATGGCCGGTGGCCGGTGGCCGAATTCAATGGCCGGTGGCCGAATTCAAAAGCGGACTTGTCTTCTCAAGGGCGGCCACACATGGGCGGATTGGAGGGTCCGATTTGGACTTATTCGCACAAGGGCGGCTACACATGGCTGTCTCTCATAAGAGAGGGCAGCCCTTTTGGCCTATAAAAGGAGGCCATTTCTACACACATTTCATAGTGTGAAGTTGATGCAACAAGGTGAGTGTGAGGTGGTGAGAGTGAAGCAAGGAGGGAGCTCCATTAAGGGTATAATCCCTTTGTAAACTACTTCTTGTTTTGAAGTACTAAAGCCATTGAGTGGCTGCTTTCCCGTGGACGTAGCCCACATTGGGTGAACCACATATATCGTGTGTACTCTCTCTCCTCTCTCTCTCTCTCTACTCTATAATCTCGTGTATATAAATCTGTCTCTCTCCATTAAGTAATCTACTCAATTATCTATTTAGCTACGTCTTATTTCCTAACAACTGGTATCAGAGCAAGGTTTGCTCGTAGCTAAATTATCTCAAGGAAAGGATTCCTTGAATTGAGTGGGAGTTATGGCGGAGGAAGGGAAGCTCAAGATTGAGAAGTTCAACGACAAAAACTACCAACATTGGAAGATGCAGATTGAAGACTATCTCTACCAGAAGGACCTCTATTTGCCACTAGGCGGTCTTGCGAAGAAGCCCGCAACAATGGCAGATGAAGCATGGATTGTCCTTGAGCGAAAGGCACGGGGAACAATCCGGTTAAGCTTGGCGTCAACAGTGGCCTTTAATGTTTCGGAGATGAAGACCACGGAGGACTTGATGAAGTCACTTGACGACTTCTACGAGAAACCATCGGCATCCAATAAGGTATTTCTTATGAAGCGCTTGTTCAATCTAAAGATGGCAGAGAATGGTTCAGTTGCAGAACACCTAAATGACTTTAACACAAACATAAGTCAACTTCGATCAGTGAAAATCAATTTCGATGACGAAGTGTGAGCTCTCCTTATACTATCATCTCTACCGGATAGTTGGGACAGCCTTGTGATGGCTGTAAGTAATTCTATCTCTGGCACAAATACTCTTAAGTTTGATGATGTTGTGGGTGTTCTCCTAAGCGAGGAAATGCGAAGGAGAAGCACAGGAGAATCATCAAGTGCTGCACTATCAGTGGAAACAAGAGGAAGGCTTAAGGAGAGGTTCAAAAACCAAAAGGGTCGTGATCGCTCAAGGCGGAGCAAGTCACGCACAAAGTCAGTTCTTGAATGTTGGAACTGCGGAAAGAAGGGCCACGTCAAGAAGGATTGCTGGTTCAAGAAGAAGAAGGAGACAGAGTCTCAAGACAACAAGCCAACATCGGAGGCCAATGTGGCAGGTAAAGTAGAGCAAGATGCTCTAATTCTCTCATTAGACAATGTGTCTAATTCCTGGATAGTAGATTCCGGGGCTTCATTCCATGCGACACCACACAAGCAACATTTCCAAGACTACACCAAAGGTAATTTTGGGTATGTATACTTGGGAGATGATGAAGCTTGTGAGATTGTCGGCAAAGGTACAGTTTCTGTCAAAACTGCTAACGGAAATGAATGGAAGCTTAAAGATGTTAGGCATGTTCCTTCTCTTCGCAAAAATTTGATCTCTACAGGACAATTGGACGATGAAGGTCACAACATTGCATTCGGAAACAAACGGTGGAAGATCTCAAAGGGATCTTTGGTGGTTGCCAAGGGTGAAAAAGTCGGTACACTTTACTTGTGTACTGTTAGCACGCAACCTTCAGCTTGTGCAGCAACTACAGAAGTTGACAGTGTGGTGTGGCACTGCCGACTTGGGCATATGAGTGCCAAAGGAATGCAAATCCTTCAAACAAAGAAGCTTCTACCAGGTTTGAAAGAAGTGGACTTAGAGTTCTGTGAAGATTGTGTTTATGGTAAACAAAAGAGGGTAAAATTTCAAAAATCAGGAAATGAAAGAAAAAATAAAAAACTTGAGTTGGTTCATTCTGATGTTTGGGGTCCTGCAAGTACACCATCACTTGGTGGCTCATTGTACTATGTAACATTCATAGACGATGCGACTAGAAAAACATGGGTTTATGTCATGAAGAACAAATCCGATGTATTTTCCATATTTCAAAGGTGGAAAGCCTTTGTGGAGAATGAAACAGGTACCAAGGTTAAATGCCTCAGATCCGACAATGGAGGCGAATATTGCAGCCAAGCTTTTGAAAGCTTTTGTGCTAGCAATGGCATTCGGAGGCAAAGGACAACCCAAGGACACCTCAACAAAATGGGATTTCGGAAAGGATGAATAGGACAATCATGGAACGAGCACGAAGCATGCGGCTACATGCAAGCCTACCGCTTGAGCTTTGGGCGGAAGTTGTAAGTACGTCTGTGTACTTAATCAATCGGTCACCCTCAACGGCATTGGATGGGGGAGTTCCAGAAGAGGCATGGACAGGTAAACCGGTGAATTATGCATTTCTCAAAGTGTTTGGGTGTGAGGCTTTCATGCACATAGATAGAAGCCTAAGATCAAAGTTAGATGCAAAGTCCAGAATGTTTCTTCATTGGCTATGGAGAAGGAGACTTTGGGTATCGCCTATGGAATCCTGAAGATGGTAAAATCTTAAGGAGTAGGGATGTAATTTTTAACGAACAAAATATGTACAAAGATTACTTGGAAAGAAAACAAACAAAAGAAACAGGTAATGAGTACATGGAGCTTGAGGACGGTGAAGACTCAAGGACTGCAAACGGTGACAATGTGCAACAACGTCAACCAAATGACGAGCCTCAACCTATTCCCCGAAGATCTACAAGAGCAAGTAGACCTCCAGAAAGGTTTGTTCCTTCCTTCAACCATCTCTTGATCTCAGATTCTGGAGAGCCGGAATCATATGAAGAAGCTATGCAACATGAATCCAAAGAAGAATGGACGAAGAGCATGCAAGTGGAGATGGACTCACTACATCGCAACCAAACATGGGAGTTGGTTGAGTTGCCTAAAGGTAAGCGGGCACTTCAAAACAAATGGGTGTACAAGCTAAAGGAAGAAGAAGGTGGGAAGAAAAGGTACAAGTCTAGGCTTGTGGTAAAAGGTTTTTCTCAAAAGAAAGGTATTGACTTCAATGAAATATTTTCTCCTGTTGTAAAAATGAACTCAATTAGGCTTGTCTTAAGCCTTGTGGCTGCTCATGATCTAAATCTCGAGCAAATGGATGTAAATACGGCATTCCCTCATGGTGACTTAGAGGAGGAAATCTACATGCTTCAACCAAAGGGGTATGAAGTAAAAGGTAAGAAGAAAATGGTTTGCAGATTAAAGAAGAGCTTGTATGGTTTAAAGCAAGCATCAAGACAATGGTACTTGAAGTTTGATCGATGGATGTTGGATCATGGATTCACAAGATGCAACTCGGATCACTGCGTCTACACAAAGAATTTGGGAGATGGGAAATTCATCATCCTAATGTTGTATGTTGATGACATGTTGATTGCAAGTGCTAACATGCAGGACATCAAAGACCTAAAAGAGGAGCTGTCCAAATCTTTTTCAATGAAAGATTTAGGTGCTGCAAAGAGGATACTTGGTATGAAAATATCAAGGGACAGGACGAAGAAGACAATAAAGCTATCTCAAGAAGATTACATCAAGAAGGTACTAGAAAGGTTTGCAATGCAAAATGCAAAACCAGTTTCTACACCTTTGGCTGGTCATTTTAAACTAACGAAGGATATGTGTCCAAAGACACAAGAGGAGATAGCCTATATGTCTAAAGTTCCATATGCTGCAGCGGTAGGTTCTCTAATGTATGCTATGGTCTGGACAAGGCCAGACATTGCACATGCAGTGGGAGTTGTGAGTAGGTTCATGGACAACCCAGGTAAAGAGCATTGGCAAGCTGTGAAGTGGATACTTAGGTATCTAAAAGGGACAACAACAAATGCTTTGTATTTTGGAGGAACTGATATTTTTCTAGAAGGGTATGCTGATGCAGATATGGCAGGTGACAAAGATACTCGAAGGAGCACTACTGGCTATGTGTTCACGGTTGGAGGCACAGCAGTAAGCTGGGCTTCAAAGCTGCAGAAAGTGGTTTCACTTTCTACCACGGAAGGAGAGTATGTAGCAATGACGGAGGCAAGCAAAGAAATTCTGTGGCTTCACAGATTCTTAGAAGAGCTTGGATTCAAACAAGACAATTGTGTCTTGTACAGTGATAGCCAAAGCGCTATCCATCTTGCGAAGAACTCAGCCTTTCATTCAAGGACAAAGCACATTGAGGTGAGATATCACTTCATACGCACTCTTTTGGAAGAGGGACAACTAAAGCTAGGAAAGGTGCATACAAGTGAAAATCCTGCAGACATGTTTACAAAGGTGGTGAACAAGGAGAAGTTGAGCTTTTGCTCATCTTCAATCGGCATTCAAGGATAAGAAGCCAGAATGGAAAGAAGTCACAGGGTTGGTTTGGAGATCAGTCTCCAAGTGGGAGATTGTTAAGTATGGAGCCTGATTTACCCTTGTAATTTTCTGTGGTAAAAATGCACATTTGTAAGGCCCCCATTATGAGGAGAAGCCATCGTGCGTGAAGGAAAATCACTCACCGGAAACCAAAATTTTCATGGACAAGAATCAGGGGCAACTTTAAAGGCCTCGGGGGCGGAGGCCCCCGAGACTTTTTTTTTGCCGGAATATTCTTTTTCGCCGGAATATTATGGCCGGCCAGTGGCCGAAAAGTGGTTGCAAAACAACCGGTTGTTTGGCCGGTGGCCGGTAGTCAATGGCCGATGGCCGGTGGCCGGTAGTCAATGGCCGGTGGTCGGAAGTCAATGGCCGGTGGCCGGTGGCCGAATTCAATGGCCGGTGGCCGAATTCAAAAGCGGACTTGTCTTCTCAAGGGCGGCCACACATGGGCGGATTGGAGGGTCCGATTTGGACTTATTCGCACAAGGGCGGCTACACATGGCTGTCTCTCATAAGAGAGGGCAGCCCTTTTGGCCTATAAAAGGAGGCCATTTCTACACACATTTCATAGTGTGAAGTTGATGCAACAAGGTGAGTGTGAGGTGGTGAGAGTGAAGCAAGGAGGGAGCTCCATTAAGGGTATAATCCCTTTGTAAACTACTTCTTGTTTTGAAGTACTAAAGCCATTGAGTGGCTGCTTTCCCGTGGACGTAGCCCACATTGGGTGAACCACGTATATCGTGTGTACTCTCTCTCCTCTCTCTCTCTCTCTACTCTATAATCTCGTGTATATAAATCTGTCTCTCTCCATTAAGTAATCTACTCAATTATCTATTTAGCTACGTCTTATTTCCTAACAAGTACTTGGAGACTTATGACCCAAGAAAATCCTAAAGTTGTCAAGTTTGATGCAGTATGCACATTGCCACTTTCCAAAAAAAACAGGACTAGGTAGCGTGCTGTTGAACATGCCTTTATTGCTTTTCAAAGAAAGGGTGGTAACAAAATTGCAGCCACTTCTTATGGTTCTGCTACGATGGCAAAGCTTCTGTTTCTAATGCTTCTGCTGGCAGAAATTCGTCTGGAAATTCTTATGATAAGGGCAAAAAGAATATGCGTTGCCATTATTGTAAATCTAATGATCACTTGATCAAGCAATGTCCTAAGTTGAAGGCCAAAGAGGCTAAGAAGAAAGAAGGTGGTTCCAATGCAAATGTTGGTTCCACTACAAATGTAGCCATTGTTGAGTCTTTTGTGAAAGGAGACTATGTTGCTGATGTTGATGCTGAATAGGCTTTTAGTGTAGAGTGCACTTACAATCTTGCTATCCAAGATGCATGCATGTCAGCTGTTGCAGATTCACATGTGTGGTATTTTGGCAGTGGTGCTACAAAGCACATTACCTCACATCGTGAATTGTTCACTTCTCTTGAGTCTATCCCTCATGGGAATTCAATCACTTGTGCCAACAATGCCTCTTATCCAATTAAGGAGGTTGGTGGAAAGATTCTGCTTATTGATGCAAATGGCAGTTCCTTCACACTTGTTGATGCACTTTATGTACTTGGGATCAAGAAGAATCTTTTGTCTGTATCTGCACTTGGTAGACTTGGACTTGTAGTCAAATTTGTGGATGACAGATGTACAATTCATGATCTCAGTTTTGATGCTAAAATTGTTGCATCTGGCTGTTTGTGCCGTGGGCTGTATAACCTCACTTTGTATGACAAGTGTGGAAAAATTTTTGCAAATGTAGTTGCAAATTCAAGGGCCATTTCAGATGCATAACTTTGGCATGCACGTTTTGGTCATCCGAATTTTGCAGGTGTGCTACATTTGCAGAAATCTGAGATGGTTGCTTCTTTGCCGCCTCTTGAAGCACCTGTCAAACATGTTTGTGAAGGCTGTATTCTGGGTAAAATGCAGCGTTCTAAGTTTCCAAAGGATGGTTCAGTTAAGGCATGTAGGTTGCAGCTTGTGCATAGTGATGTTTGTGGACCCATGCAAAACTCCGTCCTTAGGGAATTACCTGTACTTCATGACTTTCATTGATGATTACTCCAGGCATGCAGCGCTGTTTCCGCTTAAAGAAAAGTCCAAAGTTTTTATGTGCTTCAAACAATTTTTGGCTATGGCTGAAAATGTCTTGAAATGTACTATGGACACCCTGTGTTCCAATCGAGGAGGCGAGTATATGTCTCATGAATTTAATGCATTTCTGGCTAGTCATGGGATAAAACACCAATGTACAGTGCCTTATATACGCCTCAACAAAATGGTGTTGCTGAGAGAAAAAACAGGTCACTTACAGAAATGGGATGATGTATGGTCAAAAGTGAAGCTTTGCTGCATTCTTTTTGGCTTGAGGCCATCATGTGTGCCACTTATGTACTTAACAGGTGTCCTACAAAAGCTTTGCAGTCTATTACTCCATATGAAGCATGGCATGATAGAAAAACTTTTATTGAGCACATGCGTGTTTTTGGTTGTTTGGCATATGCTTTGGTGTCACAAACACAACGCAAAAAATTGGATGATAAGGCTGTCAAATGTATTTTTGTTGGTTATAGTGCTGAAAGCAAAGGTTACATGTTGTATCATCTGCAAACAAAGCGTATTTTGGTTTCACAGGATGTAGTGTTTGTGGAAGATTATGTTCAGCCCTTGCTGTCATGTACTAGAGACAGTAATGTAAGCTCACAGGACATTTATGACACTTTGTTGCCTCTTTTCAGTGGTGGAAATACGAATGTAAGTTCCAATGAGGCAAATGTACAGCCTATGGGGGTTTCTGAAAATGTTTTAGAACAGCCTATTACTGATGCAGATGTACATGATGAAGTTGATGAGGAAAGAGCTGAAAACGAGCAAGCTAGAGGTATGCCAAAATGGCTGGTGTATACTTTGCATGATAGTAAATTGGATGCACCTTTGTCTCGTTGCACTCGTTCATTCTCTCGCCATGCATCTTATGCATCAGATTTTTATGCTTTGGCTGTATCTAGCTTACATGATGTTGAGAACCTCTATCTTTTGATGAAGCACTGAATTCAAAAAATTGGATGGCTCCCATGCAATCAAAATATGATGCACTTATAGAAAATGACACATGGAATTTATGTGATTTGCCTCCTAGGAAAAGGGCCATTGGTATGAAGTGGGTTTACAAGTTAAAATGCAAGCCGGATGGTGAGATCAATCGCCATAAGGCTCGACTTGTTGCAAAGGGTTATGCACAACAAAAAGGCATATATTATGAAGAGAGTTTTGCTACCACTTGTTGTATGACTATTGTGAGTTTTCTATGTGCATTGGCAGCTCATTGTGGTTGGGATTTACATCAATCAGACATTGTTACTGCTTTCTTGAATGGTGACAAATTTGAGGAAGTTTATGTAACGCGGCCCCGTGTTTTTGTCAAGAAAGGACAAGAGGACGAAGTATGCAGATGTAAGAAGGCTTTGTATTGGTTGAAGCAATCTCCTCGTTCTTGGTATGAGAAAGCTGACACTCGTTTGGTCAAATGAGGCTTTCGTAACAGTCCAACAGAAAGCACATTGTATGTCAAGTGTGAGGGCAATGTACTTCTCAGTGTTGTTCTTTATGTGGACGATTTGCCGATCACTGGTCCCAATGAGGCACATATTGCTGAATTTAAGACTGATTTGAATGCTACTTTCAAGATGAAAGATTTGGGGTTGTTGCATCATTATTTGGGCATACAGTTTAAGTAGTGTGATGGTGGTATTGCCTTATGTTAGAAAAGCTACATAGAGACATTGCTATGGAAGTTTGGACTTGAGGATTGCAAACCTATTGCCACTCCCATGGAAACAGGTTTGAAGTTGATTCTACATGATGATGGCGATCCTTACCAAATTGTTTTTGGTTGCCTCATTTATGTATGCAACACGAGGCCAAATATTCTATTTGCAGTCTCACAGGTCAGCAGATTTATGCATAGCCCAGGGTCTAAGCATTGGCAGGCTGTCAAGAGGATTTTCTGCTACCTTAGTGGCACTTTACATCTTGGCTTGTTTTATCCCAAGGGGGGATCATTGCCGCTAGACTTACATGCTTTTTCGGACTCAGATTGGGCTGGTTGTTTTGACACGTGAGTGTCCACTAGTGGTTTTTGTTTCATGCTTGGCAGTTCATGTATATCATGGTTGAGCAAGAAGCAACCTACTATGGACACTTCGAGTTGTGAGGCTGATTACAGGGCAGTCTTCACAGCTACGGTTGAGTGTGTATGGCTCAGACGCCTTATGGCTGATTTGGGTGTTGGACAGGACACTGCCAACACTATCTACACTGACAATCAGAGTGCATTGGCAATTGCAAGGAACCTAGTTTCTCATGCTTGCACAAAGCACATTGAGGTGCATTACCACTATGTCAGGGAGTGTCTCTCAGCAAGAGAAATCAGCTTGGCGTATGTGCCAACACAGGACAACCTTGCAGACCTTTTCACAAAGGCATTGTCTCGTGAGAAGTTCAAAGCTTTCCGCAAAGCTTCGATTACTCCCCATTGTGGACTGATCATGTCCTCAAGGCATGGCACTTCCCTTTACTCATGCCAGCTCTCATTCACCGCATCACTCTAGGGGGGATTGTTACCATATACATGTCGTAGTAATGTGTGTGAACACAGTAGGACTGCCGGGGCATTTTTTCACTTTTAGAGGTTTTTTTGCCCGTGCATTGTATATACACCCATTCATTCTAGGTCTATCTATCTTTCTATTGCACACTAAGTAACACACTCTCTATTGCATGCCTTGAGCTTCCTTTGTCTTCTCCAAGATGTGTGCGTTTCTTTGCAACCCTAATTCCAATAGGTTTGCCTTTTTCTAATGGATCCTTGCATGCATAGACGGTGGAGCTTGCTTCTATCACATGTCAATAAACAAGTGGTGGAGCTTGGAACTAAATCCCCCCTGCATGCACATATGGTGCAGCTTGCTTCTATCACATGTCAATAGACAAGTGGTGGAGCTTGGAACTAAATCCCCCATGTACAACACATCATGGGACTTTCAAATTTTGAAAAATAAATAATGTAGCTTGGGGTTAGCTTGGACATGGGATGGGCCTTGTAAGGAAATTATTCATGTACAACATATTATGGGTTTTCCAATTGGTTAAGAAACAATATTATTGATGATATAAACTTACAGGTTGAACATGTCATCCCTAGCTTTGACAATTGGTGAAGCTTTGTTTCTCTCCATGTTTAAAGGGAGCCTAGCTTGGACAAGTGGTTTTCCATGTATGAATGGAGCCTAGCTTGGATAGATGGTGGAGCTTGCTACTAAAGAAAATAGGCTACACAAATGGTGGATCTTTTGGTGTGGTATTTTCTCATGCCTACTTTATACATATGATACACCTTGCATCTCTAAAGGTTGAACATACCATGGATTTTCCAAGTGGTGAGAAATAATATTGTAGCTTGGACACGTGGTGGGTCTCATAATAACATTCTCCATGTACAAGCACATCAAGGGTTTTCCAATTGGTGAGAAACAATATCATTCATGGTTGTCCCTAGCTTAAAAAAGTGGTGGCATTGTAGCTTACACAAGTGGTTTCCCATTTTGCAATGGTGCCTAGCTTGGACACATGGTGGAGCTTTCTTCTATCCCATGTTTCAATAGAGTTAGCTTGGACAAGTGGTAGATCTTGGAGTAGAACTCTCCATGGACAACATATAATGGGTTTTGCCAATGATGAGAAACAATATCGTAGCTTGGAGGTAGCTTGGACAAGGAGCGAGCCTTTTAACAAAAAAATTCATGTAAAATACACCATGATTTTCCAATTGGCGAGAAGAAATATTGTTCAAGGTTATATGTAGCTTGGATAAGTGGTGGATCTCTGCTTCTACCCATGTTTCAAGGGAACCTAGCTTGAACAAGTGGTTCCCCATGTCCTAATGGAGCCTAGCTTGGACACATGGTGGAGCTTGCTTCTATCCCTTGGCAATAAAATTAGCTTGGACAAGTGGTGGAGCTTGGAAATAAATCTACCATGTACAACATATCAAGAAATTTATAAATCATGAGAAACAATAGTGTAGCTTGGAGGAAACTTGGACAGGAGATAGGCCTTGTTAAGAAATTATTCACGTGAAACATATTATGGGTTTTCCAATTGGTAAGAACCAATATTGTTTAAGATATAAATTTAAAGGTTGAACATGTCATCCGTAGCTTGGAAAAGTGGTGGAGCTTTGTTTATCTCCATGTTAAAGGGAGCCTAGCTTGGATAAGTGGTTTTCCATGTGCGAATAGAGCCCAACTTGGACACATGGTGGAGCTTGCCACTAAATATAATAGTCTACACAAATAGCTCGGAAAAGTGGTGGAGCTTTGTTTATCTCCATGTTAAAGGGAGCCTAGCTTGGATAAGTGGTTTTACATGTGCGAATAGAGCCCACCTTGGACACATGGTGGAGCTTTCCACTAAAGATAATAGTCTACACAAATGATCTTCTAGTATTTTATCATGCCTCATTTATGCATTTGGTACACCTTGCATCTCTAAAGGTTGTAGAAGTGGTGGCAATTTGGATTTAGCCGCACATTATTTATGTAGCCTAGCTTGGACAAGCGGTGAACCTTAGCTTCCCTCCATGTTTCAAGGGAGCCTCAATTGGATAAGTGGTTTTTGAAGTTCCAATCGATCCTAGCTTGGAAACATGGTGGAGCTTTCTTCTACCTAATGTTTCAATAGAAATATCTTGGACAAGTGGTTGAGCTTGGAGAAACCCCCCCCCCCCCCCCCCCATGTACAATATATCATGGATTTTCCAAATGGTGAGAAATAATATTGTAGCTTGGAAGTAGCTCAGACAAGTGGTGGTCCTTGTAGAAAAATTATCCATGTATAAACACATCAAGGGTTTTTCAATTAGTGAGAAACAATATCATTCATGGTTGTCTAAATCTTGGACAAGTGATGGGGTTTTTCTTATGCTCATGTTGCAAGGGGTCCTAGCTTAGACAAGTGGTTTCCTATGTTTGAATGGATCCTAACTTGGACACAGGGTGGAACTTGCTTCTATCACCATGTTTCAATAGAGTTAGCTTGGACAAGTGGTGGACCTTGAAGAAAAACTCTCCATGCACAACATATCATGGGTTTTAAAATGGTGAGAAACAATATTGTAGCTTGGAGATAGCTTGAACAAGTACCATGTAAAACACACCATGGTTTTGTAATTGGTGGGAAGCAATATTGTTCAAGGTTATTATTAGCTTGGACGAGTGGTGAATATTTGCTTCTTATCATGCTTCAAGGGAGTGTAGCTTGGACTAATGGTTTTCCATGTTCTAATGGATCCTTGCATGCACACATGGTGGAGCTTGCTTCTAACACATGTCAATAGAGTTCGCTTGGGCAAGTGGTGGAGCTTGGAACTAAATCCCCCATGTACAACACATCATGGAACTTTCAAATTGTGAAAAATAAAATTGTAGCTTGGGGGTAGCTTGGACAGGAGATGGGCCTTATAAAAAAATTTATTCATGTACAACATTTATGGGTTTTCCAATTGGTAAGAAACAATATTGTTCAAGATATAAACTTACAGGTTGAACATGTCATCCCTAGCCTAGACAATTGGTGGAGATTTGTTTCTCTTCATGTTTAAAGGGATCCTATCTTGGACAAGTGACTTTTCATGTACAAATAGAGTGTAGCTTGGACACATGGTGGATCTTGCTACTAAAGAAAATAGGCTACACAAATGGTGGATCTTCTAGTATTTTCTCATGCCTAGTTTATACATCTGGTACACCTTGCATCTCTAAAGGTTCAACAAGTGGTGGACCTTTTGATTTAACCACACATTATTTATGTAGCGTAACTTCGACAAGCAGTGAATCTTTGCCTCCCTCCATGCTTCAAGTTAGCCTCGATTGGACAAGTGATTTTCCAAGTTCCAATGGAGTCTAGCTTGAACACATGGTGGAGCTTTCTTCTACCTTATATTTCAATAGAACTACCTTGGACAAGTGGTGGAGCTTGGAAAAAAACCCCCATGTACAATATACCATGGAGTTTTCAAATGGTGAGAAATATTATTGTAGCTTGTAGGTAGCTTGGACAAGTGGTGGGACTTGTAATAAAATTCTCCATGTACAAACACATCAAGGGTTTCCCAATTGGTGTGAAACAATATCATTTATGGTTGTCCCTAGCTTAAACAAGAGGTGGAATTTTTCTTATGCTCATGTTTCAATGTTTCCTAGCTTGTACACATGGTGGAGCTTTCTTCTATACCATGTCTCAATAGAGTTAGCCTGGAAAAGTGGTGGAGCTTGGAGCAGAACTCTCCATGTACAACATATCATGGGTTTTTCCAATGATGAGAAACAATATCGTAGATTGGAGAAATCTTTGACAAGTAGTAGCGGGCCTTGTAACAAAAATTTTCATGTAAAACATACCATGATTTTCCAATTGGTGAGAAGCAATATTGTTCAAGGTTGTCCGTAGATTGGACAACCTTGAACAAGTGGTGTCCATAGATTGCACAAGTGGTGGATCTCTGCTTCTACCCATGTTTCAACGGAGCCTAGCTTGGACAAGTGGTTTCCCATGTTCTAATGGAGCCTAGCTTGGACACATGGTGGAGCTTGCTTCTCTCCCTTATTAATAGGGTTAGCTTGGACAAGTGGTGCATTGCATCACTTTTCATAGTTCCTAGTTTCCCAGGTTAAATAGAGCCTAGCTAGGACAAGTGGTGGACCTTGAAACAAAAGTGCCCTTGTACAACATATATATGGGCTTTTCATGTTTCAATGGATCTTAGCTTGAAAAAATGGTGCATCTTTATTCTCTCCATGTCTTAATGGAGCCTGGTGAACTTTGTATCATTTTCACATGCCTATCTTAGACCATTGGTACACCTTGTATCTCTAAAGGTTGGACAACTGGTGGAACTTGAGATTGAACCACCTGCTATCTATGTATCATGGCTTGGACAATTTGTGGAGCCTAGATTGATGGACTAGTGGTGTACGTCAAAACAAGCCCCTAAAGTCTTGATGTACAAGACAAGTTGGATTTTCCATGTTTTAATGAAGCTTAGCTTGCAAAAATGGTGGATCTTGCTTCTCTCCATGTTTCATTTGATTAAATCTTGTACAAGTGATGGAGCTTTGATTCACACCATGTTTTAGTAGAGCCTAGTTTAAACGAGTGGTGGACCTTGAAACAAAACTTCCCTTGCACAACAAATATATGGGTTTTTCATGTTCCAATGGAGAAGACACGTACATTTTGAACTTCTTGAACATGTTAATGTTTCTATTTACTGATTTGATACTGTTAATGTTAGATTTTGTTTAATATAGTACTACTTGAGTCTATCGTTTTCATCTCAAGTATTTTATGTTTGAATGATAAGTCCTTAGATTAACAATATAACACTAGCCTATCTTGAATACTTAAGAGCTTGAGTTTCATAAGTTTTAGACCTCACATTTATATCCCCTTCATCTTCTACATTAGAGTCTAGCATAAGTGGTGATGCTTCATAAGTGGAACTGAGCTTGAATAAGTGGTAGATCCTAAATTTATAATACCCTTGCTATAAGAGAGCTGAAGTTTTGACATTGAAAACTAACATATGTATTCAATTAGATCTTATATTAGTTTTGACATTGAAAACTAACATATGTATTCAATTAGATCTTTTCCCGTATCTTCTTAAAAACCCTCAGCTAGCTAGTCACTGGGCTAGTTGAGCCAAAAAAATAAAAAAAAATAAAAAAAAATAAAAAAAAAATAAAAAAAAAATAAAAAAAAAAAAATAAAAGTATATTATGGCCTCTTTGTGTGTAAATATTTCATTGTATATATGGCCTAAATAAAAGATTTTTTCATAATTATTTTGGTATTTATTTAAATATTTCTACCTAGGTGTGTGTTATTTATGCTCTGTACACTTGCCTCACCATTACCACAATTTTTCTTACCATTTTTCATACTCTTTATTCCATATAGAAATATTTTCATGTAAGCTTCTCTTATATTTGGTGTAACTCCACCCCAACAAAAATCCAAAAAAACTAGTTTTATTTATGTGTATATTTTTTCACTATTGTGATTTTTCCCTTCCTACATCTATTTTGTTTTTTTTTTCTAAAACATTAGAACACCAAAAATATTTATCTTTTTATGATAGCCTCATAATGAGAGAGATTTCTTTTGACCCCTTTATATTTTTTCCACTTATATTATTTATATTTGACATGTACATATTTTTTAGACCCCTCAATATTTGATTTTCTTAGTTGTACTATTCACTTATATCATGATCTCAACAATATCTTCAATTATAGACCTACCAAATAAGGTCAAGGGTAGGTGGCATGCATACATGCACTATGGAGGGCTCACTCTTGGAGGTATTCAAAAGAATCATCCAAAGAAGGACCCCACAAGGACCTTGTGCAGTGGAAAAAAACGGTCGGTTTTGCTGAATTTTTAAAGTTCACTTGCTCTCTGAATTTGAAAAGGTGATACAAACAAAAGTTGTAGCTCGAGGGCTGAACTTTTGCCTCAAAATTTTTCATATTTTTTTGAGCTACGAGCTGTGAGCTATGATTTTATTAGTGGACCCCAGTTTTCCCATGCTATGCAGCCACACTCTCTCTTCCACTTTATCATTTTCCTCTTTCACACACACTTCTCTACTCATCATCCCCACCTCTCTCACCACTCCTCTCTGCACCCTACTCACCTTCTCCTCAACCTTGAAGAATAAGAGAAACCATGGTGAACTCATCCCTCCCACACACAATTCCATTCCAAAATTGACCACCTAGTCTCATTTTTCCTCCTCCAAATTACCCATATCTATCAAAAAAACCACAAAATTCAGTCTCTTCTCTTAAAAGACAGCATCATGGTGGTTGATTACTCAGCTTCAATTACCTTGTCTCTCAAGGAAGGTCAAGAGTGGAGAAAAAATGTACCGTCAAAGCTAGTGGACCGTCAACAAGCGTCAAAATTGGCCCTACTCAAGACACTTGGAGCATTAACCTTGTAAGAAATCCACATTTTCTTACCTCTTAAGATTTTTCTTCCTTATTTGTATCCTACATGGATACTCCCATTGTAAATATCCAATTCCATTTGTAAATTAATACTAACTCTACTAACACTAACCCACTATGAAAAGTCCTATCACCTCCATTTCTCTCCTCTCTCTTTTCCCACCAACTTCTTGATAATTCCAAGCAAAAGAAATTTGATAAATTGCTAAAAATCTAACCCAACCATGGTTAGAGGAGTAACCCTAGCCTTCAAAATTGCTATAAAAGGAGGGTGTAGCTAGCACAAAAAGGGGGGAGAAGAAAGAGCACTATGCTATAGCTTGAGAAGCCAAGCTCAACCTCTTGAGAAGGAGCTCTTGAGTGGAATCTCATTGGCATTAGGCATATGTATGTGTTGTATTAGGGGTGATTAGCAAGGAAACTCTATGCCATTGTAAGAGAGAGTGATCATTAAATTGAGAGTAGGAAATCTATCACTTCTCCTACTAGAGTAAGCCCAACATTTGCTAAATCAAGGAGGGTGAATTTGGACTAAGCATGGATACCTTGTCTCCCTTCCAACGTGAAGTCATGGACAATAATGATGCGTAAGTGTCTTGGTGTTTTATTTAAGTTCTTGATAGCTTGTCTCCGGGTATTGTTATCAATTTAGTCATAAATCCCACATGCTGTAAGAGGGCGACAGGGTGGAGAGGACTCCCCTGGCCTTAAGACAGTGATTGGGGTGGCTTTTTTCTTGTGATTTGTTGTGGTGTAATTTACTCGGGCTATGTTGAACAAATACTAATCTCACTTTGATTGGTCATGACAGATTTGTAAGAAGGCATTAGTGCAACAAGCACCCCCTTCCCCCTTCTCTCTCTTTCTTACATATATATATTTATGTTTGCTTGATCATTAACGATACACTTCAAAGCAGCCCGAGCACCATCTCTCTCTCTCTCTCTCTCTCTCTCTCTCTCTCTCTCTCTCTCTCTCTCTCTCTCTCTCTCTCTCTCGTGTTTTAGTGTGTGAGAGTGTTCCATTGGTGTTAGGGTTAGTGTAAATTCCTTGCTTGTTTGTGGGTTGCTCTAACGATTCTCCTCTTTTGCGTCCTAGTTCGCTCTTAAACTAGGTGGTGCCCCTTGTGTAGTTGGGATTTGGCTGGGGGTTTGTTGTTTTGGTTTGTGTTGTGTTGTGCCCCAGCCCCATTGAGTAGCACGGGAGCCTTGAAGGGTGTCTAGAGGTTGCTCTTCTTGTTGCCCGCCCTGGACCGCCTCAAATTGGTGCCCCCACAGAGGAAAACAACTCGTGTATGTTTTTGTGTAGGATCAACTTTTAGCATAGTCAAGTAGTTTGCATGAATCACGAGAGTTTGTATGATCCTTTCATTCCCAGTGCAAGGCAAAAGATACACATAATTGTTAGTACTAAGTTGCAATTTCAACGGGTAAGTCGTAGGATTTTAGGTCCTCTTAGGTTAGCCGAGATAAACACTTCGGTAAATCCTTTTATTTTGCCTCTCATTAGGTACGATATTAGCTTGGACGTCTATATTTTTGTGTTATTTTAAGCATTAGGACATGCATAGGCCATGGATAATGGCCCAGGAATAGAGGTTTTTCCCTTTCATTTTACTCCACACATTAGAATAAATGTTGCAATTAGTAGAAAGATCCATTTTCAACAACGAATGGTGTTCATGTTTGGTGCCCAAAGAGTAGGAGAAATTCTTGCATCACCAAACCCTGTCATTCTACCTCTCATCAACTACCACTCTTCTTTTGATGTACATGTGTTCATTTTATTTTAAAATGAAGTGCAGCCCGGCAAAATAGTGTGTATGTTCGTTTTTTCTTTGTCCAAGTTGTTACAAGAAACAAAAAAAGATCATTTGTTCTAACAGGGAATGTGTGTGCAGTGAAAGTTCAATCCTTAGAGATCTAGCTCTATTACCAATTCAGTTGCAGGAGCAAGTAGTAAGGCGTCTCCCTCATAACAAGAGGGTGGTGAAGTTAAGACGAAAGGTCCTACGTGTGGATTCCATTTTTCTCTTGTTGTTGGACACTAAGGAAGACCGTGCATTCATCCAACTAGTGTGTGCCCTAAGATTGGTAAATAGAGTGAAATTTGGCATTTGGCGAGTGCATTTCACCATTGACGAAGACTCTTCAGGAAACTTGCGGCCAGAGTTCATGCTTCATAGACTCACATTTGGTGAATTTTTCCCTCATTTGCGTTTTATTAATAGTCTTCCTTTCGCTTTCAACAAAGGAGATAGGGAGCTATTCAGAGCTTGTCTTAATAAAGAGAGCATAGAGAAGATTGCAAATTTGTATAAATTCTCATCCTTCGCTACTTTCTATGACACTTTGTTCATAGAGACATTGTAAATCTCTTTATGCTTTTGAATGATTTAACCATAATCCTAAGGAGTTTTTGTCCAGGAATTTTGTAGCACAAGTGGAGTCTTTAAATCTTGCAAACTTGATTCGACTTGATGAGGATGTTCTTTATGAAATTGTGAGAAGGTTGCCTCACTCCGACTGTGTGGAACTCGAAGGAAAGGAGCTCCTAGTCAATTGCTACTTTCTCACGGCCTTCGACGAGCATGAAGATCTAGTTTTTATACAAACCGCTTGTGCGTTGGGAATTGTAGAGCAAGTGCAATTTATCACTTGGGACATGGTTGCTCTTTCGGATCCAGAAAATGAAGTTCTAGAGATTTCTCTTTATCGCCTTAGCTTTGAAGAATTTCAACCCTTCTTAGAGCTCATCAATAGTCTACCCTTTTGTTTTGATCAAACAAATCGAGACCTCATTGAAGCTTGGATAGCTGAAGAAGAAAACCTAGAGTGTTATTTTCTTACTTCTTCATTTGCAGACGAGTGGTTCTAAATTTCTATTGTATCCCTTATTGTAACTCGTGTTGTAATCTTTCATAATAATGGAGAGCCAACGCCAAATGTCTGGATATCCTCTTTTCTTTGGAGAGCCTGGAGAGGATGCAGAATTATTTTTAGCAAATTTCAAGATATCTTGCCGTATCAAGAGGATAGTAACCGATCAAGAACGTGTAGAAATGTTTGAGGTGGTCCTTAGGAAAGATGCTAGTACTTGGTTTGACTCTTTGCCTGAGGAAGTTAAGGGGAATTACACAAAAGTTTTGAATCGTTTTAAGAGATACTTCTTTGATCCCCAAAACACTCAAAAACTATGGCAAGACATTGTTTCTCATAAGCAAAAAGACTTAGATGACTACTACTTGTACAAGCAAGAGTTTCTACGTCTTTGGGCTCTATGGATACGAAATGTTGCTAACCCTGGTGATGGTGCAGAATTTTTAAAGAAGGAGAGGTTCATAGCCGGACTCTTTCCTGACCTTAAGGTAAAAGTTGAGGCGGGTGCACCTGCTACTTTTGATGCAGCTGAAACTAGGGCTGCTGAGAAGTATAGGAAACTCAAGTGCTTAAGGGGAGAGGTTCCAATAGAAGGTCTTAGACCCAAAGGTAAGTCACAAGCATCAACATCTAGGGAGCTTCCTGAGGTAACGGCTGAAGTGATTGAGAAGTTAAATGAATCTTTAAGTAGCCTGTCAATTCACCTTGCACAAGCTGTAGGTCCAAAGGGACAAGCAAAGAAGTCAGAAGAGAGAGAGCCACGAACTAGGAGAGTCTTGCAATGTTGGAATTGCGGAGAGTCTGGACATGGGATGTATAATTGTCCTTGGCCCCGTGGAGAGCCAGGGAGACCTAACTTGAATTACCGAGTGATGAATGCAGGAGAAGGAGCTGGTCAACAACCAAGGCTTCTACAAAGGCCAAATGGACCAAGACCACCTCCACAAGGGGTAGAAGGAGTTCCACCTTTGCCAGATCCAAATGTGCATGTGGTAGAGGTGACAAATTCAAATGAGGTTGACATGGAAGCCAATGGCATTAAGCGTGGCCGAGGAAAAGATAAAGAGAAAGAAGGAGTCACATCACAGAGTGACCATGGACAAGGCAAGAAGGCAAAGGAAACCAAGGAAACCAAGAGGACTTGACGTCGTATCAACCTCCAAGACTTCCCTCTTGAACATGGTATGGCTCCGTACAACTTGTTGGAAGACATGAGAGGTAAGGGTCCTGATATTTCATGGCCTCAATTTCTTGCATTATGTCCACAAGTTAGGAGGGATTTAACAAGGGCAGTTAGTACTAGGAGAAAGGTAAAAGAGAATGTGCCTGTTGTAAAAATTGCACAAGCTGAAATGAATGAGGACATTACACCGGTGCTAGATTGTTACATCAAAGGAAGATTGGTTAGGAAAGGTCTAGTGGATGGGGGTGCACAAATTTGCATCATGACAGAGGGACTCATGCAAAGACTAGGCATGCACATCCAGGAGACACCTGAAATCAAAGTCAAGATGGCAAACAATAGCAAGGCTAGGTGTATAGGCATTTGTAAAAATGTCTTTGTAGAGGCCTTTGGCATTAAGAAAGCGGTGGATTTTTATGTTATGTCGACCAAGGGAAGTGGTTATCCATTTATCCTAGGAAGACCATGGCTAATGAAAATGCAAGCTTTGCAGGATTGGGAGAGTGGGAAATTAATTTGCAGGAATGACAATCACAAGAAGGTTGTCTTTGACATGTAGGAGCAACGCCAAGAGGAGCTCCATGAAGAATCATCTCAAAGTGAGACGGAAGAATGTTGGACCGATAGCACTTCAGAAGAAGAAAGTAGCGGCAGCATTACTGAAGAGGAGTCTTCCATCGAAGTCATGGGGGTAAGGTTTAAGCCAAGGAACCACGAGACCTCTTGTCAAGGCTTGGAGGAGGTAGGTCCTCAAGAGAACGAAGGTGTTCAAGATGAAGGGATGCTGGAAGGTATGCTATCAACAACACTTACAAAGGATGAAAGAGAGGAGTTCAAATGTGTGCTAAGGAAGTTTCCTAGGCTTTTTGCTAAAGACTACACCGACGTGCATGGGGTAGATGTTGTTCAACACAAGATTGAGTTAAAGCCTGAGGCCACACATAAAGCTCAGAAGCTACGAAGGCTAGGAGTTATAAAGAAATAGGCTCTACTCAAGGAGGTAAGAAAGCTTCTAGCAGCAGGTTTCATTTATCCAGTGGAGAATTCAGAGTGGGTCTCTCCTGTTGTTGTCACTGCTAAGAAAAATGGCAAGTGGAGGGTGTGTGTGGATTACCGTCCCCTCAATGAGGCAACAAAAAGAGATCACTTTCCCCTCCCATTCCAGGATGAGATACTAAATGAGGTAGCTGGTCATGAGAAGTACACTGTGTGCGATGGTTACTCAGGTTACTTTCAAATAGGGATTGCATTGGAGGATCAATTGAAAACAACCTTTATCACTCCTTGGGGTTGTTATGCTTTTAGAGTCATGCCATTTGGTCTGACAAATGCTCCTGCAACATTCCAACGTTTCATGAATATGGTGTTCCAAGCATTCTTTGGAAAGTCAATTAGGGTGTTCATTGATGATTTCTGTATTTATAGCTCAAAATCATTGCATCTACAAAGGGTAGAAGAAGGTTTAAAGAAGCTCTACGACATTGGAGGTCAACTCAACCCCGACAAGTGCCATATAGGTGAGGATGAAGTAATCTTGCTTGGTCATAAAGTTTCTTACAAAGGCATTGAGGTGGATCCTTCAAAGGCAAAGGCTCTTATTGAGCTACCATCACCCAAGAGTCTTAAGGAGGTCATCTCATTCCTTCAAAAGGTGAAGTATATGTCACGCTTCATTCACTTAGCCTCGGAGTTGCTTCATCCTTTGCAAAAGTTGACACAACAAGTAGAATTTGCATGGTCTGATGAGCTTGAAGAGTATTTTTGTAACATTAAAGTCATTTTGTCAGAGCTACCAACACTCATGCCTCCTTGTTGGGAGTACACATTCTTTGTTAGCTCTAGTGTTGGAAGGGAAACAATTGGTGTTGTGCTGCTACAACAAGATCCCCACAGTACAAGGATGCCACCCATCTACTTTTCTATTAGGGTCATGAATGCTTTGGAGAGAGACTACACAGAAGCAGAACTCATGATGATTTCTCTCATGTTTGCGGTGAGAAAGTTTAGATCCTACCTGCTAACAAAACCTTTTGTAATTCTCACTGCAAAAAATTTGTTTCCTTGGGTGTCATCTCAAATGAATCGTAGTACTAGGATCTCAAAGTGGATTATGGAGTTGCAAGAGTTTCAATACTCTTTCAATGTAGAAGATAGTGTGCGTGCACAATTGGCAGGGATTCTCACTTATAGGGTGCATGAAAAGGAGATTAAGGTGCCTGAAGTAAAGACCCTACCATTGCCACAACCAAAAAGTATTCCTAATGCTTTTACCTTGTTCTTTGATGGAGCTTTTCGACGAGCCACAGGGAAAGCAGGGGGAGGCTAGTGTTGCTCAACCCAAGTGGAGAGGTGGTCATGAAAGAGAAGGTCAATCTACCAGGTTCAACTAGCAACAATGAAGCAGAATACGACACACTACTTCATGGTTTGAAGATGTGCATTGGCCAAGGGATAAAACGTCTCATGGTAAAGGGAGATGCACTTCTCATTGTTAAACAGATTTTAGGCATTTGAGCATGCAAGAATGAAAGCTTAAGGACAAAAGTTCATGCCATTCGTAAGATGTTTAATCAGTTTGAAGAAGTGCAACTATATCATATTCCGAGGAAACAAAATGAAGATGCCGATTTACTTGCACGACAAGCAGTTACATGTGTTGAGAGAGAAGTGCAGGTCATCATGGTGGCAGCAGCTGTCAAGCAACCGAGATACCAGGGATTGGAGTCATTGGCTCCCATTATTGGCTACATTTTGGAGGGTGAGTTTCCAAAAGACTTCACGAAGGCTCAGAAGAGGAGACTCATGAAGAAGGCAAGTTTCTATCTCTTCCTAGAAGGCTCCCTCTATCAAAAAGGGGAGGATCAAGTGTGCAGAAGAGTACCAACTATCGAGGAAATTCTAGCCATTCTAAAAGGTTTGCATGAAGAGGCATATGGTGGTCATTTTGCCCAAGAATCAACTGTGAAGAAGATTTTGCTTGCGGGGTATGTTTGGCCAAGCTTGCATGTGGACGTTCAACATTGGTGTAAAAGCTGTCACAATTGTCAGATAAATGGAAATAGAAGGTTGGTTGTAACATTTAATGGCCTAAAATCTTATGTGTAGCGGAAATTAGCATGAACATAGTGAGCATTTCATTAGAGTTGATTCCTAATGAGAATTACAAGAGTGCTTGGGTGGAGAGAGCAACAAAAAGCATAACACCTAGTTAGATAGCATCGACAATACTTTCAAAAGAGAGAGCAATTAAGCTATTGACAACAGTTGAGGACCGGATTTGCATGGAGCCGGTCCCCCCTCCAAAAGGCTTTGTATTATGGTTTCTCCCATCAAGAGAGACATTGTACAATACAATTCTTTGTGTTCCTTCAAGACTAGCTAGTGCAATGAAGATGGAAGCTTCATACACCAAGAAAAATACTTAATCAAACACAACTTGAATTATCCCCGTTCTCAGACCCAAGACCTCACACACCTTCGAAGATGGTGAGAGCTAGCAGGGTATGAGAGTAGATTGAGAGGAAAAAGAAGTATCTTACGAGAAAGAAGTACATCTCCTCACATAATCACTCATATTAGCATAGCTTAGCTTAGTAATTAGCTTGGTAGAGAAGATGAGCATGCATTGAAGCTTGGCTCTTGGTTGGATTTGCATCCACATGCCAAGAGAGTGTTGATGTAGGCTTCTATCTCACAAGCTTGGAGTAGGTGATGAGCTCTCCATTAAAGCTTGGGAGGAGATAGAGTATTTTCCCCTTCACACATGGTCAAGTGTGAGAGTGTGTGTGTCAATGCCAAGCAAAAATCAGCCCCCTCTCTCTCTTGGGCGAGCCCTAGCTGCTAAGTTAGGCTAGCTTTTGCCTCATTGGACCTCCCCAGGTCAAGCCAATAGGGATTAAGCAGCATAAGTGATAGCCTTCTGACATGTGTCCCCCTTTCCCCTTTTGTGAGAGCTTTAGATAATTAAATAATTAAACTAAACTCTCATTGGACCCCTTTGCCTCCTGGCCAATAGGAATCAGGCAAGCCATGGGGCTCCTGAATGCTCATTGGACCCCTTGGGAGACTGCCCAATAGTCTTCTAGGACACTTAATTCTTATTGGTTTCTTTTATTAAATGTTTTTAAATTAATTAAACTAGATTTACTCTAGCCTAATTCTCATTGGTCCACTTCAAGGGTCTTCCAATAGGAATTGGGCATACCTTGTGGGCATCTGGCCTAGGGAGCTGACATGTGTCCCTCATTCCCTTTGTGTAAAGGGAGCCTGTGTGTGTGTGTGTGGCTTTCTCTCTCATCCCCTAGCTTTGGGGCTCGCCCCCTCCCATGTAGGGATGTAGAAAGACTTTTTGGGCACACACTAAGCATCCAATTTTCCCTAAGGTTGACCTTTGGACACAACCTTTGAATTTTGGAACCTTAGCATTTTGGAAGTCTTAATGGGCTGAACCTTAGGGTCTTTTTAGCCCGTTGTTTCACATGGCTCTTTTGCAGATGGCCCCCCCTTTGGATCCCTATTTTCCCTCCTTTGGATCCCTACTGTGGCCGGTCTGCTAACTTAACCAATATTCTAGCTTTTTCTCCCTTGGCACTTCCCCACATTAAATGATCAGTTTAATATGAGAAAATCATTTAGGAGAATTAGATATTGATTATTATGACATTGGTGCATGGCCCGAGGCAAATAGTTCTTGCAAATGGACCCTTTGAAAAGTGGGGCATTGATGCTATGGGTCCTCTGCCTAGGACAAAAAATGGTAAACTCCACATTCTAGTGGCTGTAGACTATATGACTAGGTGGGTGGAAGCTCAAAGTGTGGCAAGAGTGAATGAGAGGACAGTTAGCAAGTTTGTGTACAATCACATTTGTTGCAGATTTGGCACACCTTTGGATATTGTTTTTGATAATGGTCCAGGGTTTAGAAGGGCTTGCTCACAGAAGTTTGTGAAGAGCTTCACATTCTACATCGTCATAGCACACCATACTACCCACAGTCAAATGGTTTGGTGGAGAAGGCTAATGGTGTCATTGCAGGAATCATTAGAAAGACGGTGCAAAACAAAACAAATTTATGGGATGACTTCTTGGATGGTGCCTTGTGGGCATATCGAACCACATATAGGGAAGCCACGGAGTTCACACCATTTCACTTGGTCTATGGTCAAGAGGCTTTGCAGCCTATCGAGCTCAACATTCCAACAATGCGACTTCATGGCAAAGGAGCACAAGACGATCAAGATGTATGGATGGATCGACTTCTTACGTTAGTGGAGCTTGAGTGGAAAAGAGAAGCAGCATATGAGTGCTACAAGAGGAAAGCCACACAAGCGAAAGAAACGCACGACAAGAAACTGAAGGACAAAGGCATCAAGGAAGGAGAGCTTGTGCTAAGGTATGACAATCGACTTGACAATCATTTTGATGCCAAGTTTGAAACTAGATGGCAAGGGCCATACATAGTCAAGAAGGATTTCAATTCTAGTTACTATCAGCTTATGGACTTGAATGGTAAAGAGCACTCCAGGAAGGTAAACGGGTATCGCTTGAAGCCCTATTTGAGTCGCCTTCTACCAAAGGATCTACGAAAGATCTGTCAAAAGGCCGCTGTCTCATGTAAGTATTGTTACATGAAGCATGAGTGTAACTCCAGCCAAAATTCTGAGGGGCCAAACAATGAAGATTTCGTCAAGGACTCTGAAGCACTCTCTTTGGAAAAGATGCTCTATGATGGTACATGAATATACAATCATCCTGGGGGAGGGCTAATGATAGCCGTTTTTTGGCTCGCCATAATTGCCATAGTAAGTTATTCCACCCTACCAAATTCACCCGAACGCTATGGCTATCCCTACCATTTCACTGTACATAGGCGTGTGTGAGTTAGGGGGCTTTTCCCGTATCTTCTTAAAAACCCTCAGCTAGCTAGTCACTGGGCTAGTTGAGCCAAAAAAATAAAAAAAAATAAAAAAATAAAAGTATATTATGGCCTCTTTGTGTGTAAATATTTCATTGTATATATGGCCTAAATAAAAGATTTTTTTCATGCTCTAACGATTCTCCTCTTTTGCGTCCTAGTTCGCTCTTAAACTAGGTGGTGCCCCTTGTGTAGTTGGGATTTGGCTGGGGGTTTGTTGTTTTGGTTTGTGTTGTGTTGTGCCCCAGCCCCATTGAGCAGCACGGGAGCCTTGAAGGGTGTCTAGAGGTTGCTCTTCTTGTTGCCCGCCCCGGACCGCCTCAGTACCATGGCTTGCCAATGTCCATAGTGTCGGATAGAGATCCTAGAATGACCAATAATTTTTGGAAGGGTCTCTTTGAGAATTTAGGGACAAGGCTAAACTTCTCTTTGGCCTATCATCCACAAACGGATGGCCAAAGTGAAATAGCTAACCTAACTATTCTCGATCTACTAAAAGCCTATGTAACAGAAGTAGATCAAAGATCCCAATGGGAGAAGTACTTACCCTTAGTGGAGTATGCTTACAATAACACTGTACATACTTCCACGGGAAAATCACCTTTCGAGGTAATTGAGGGAAGATCAAAAAGTCCCTTGCTACTTAAGGTACATGGGAAGATCTTCGCTGCAGATGAGTATAGCCGAGACCTACAAGAATCTTTTCAAAAGATTAAGGATGCTATCTCTATCTCACAGCAAAGGCAAAAGGCTGCTGCTGACAAGCACATAAGAGCCCAATCCTTTAAAGAAAACGATTGGGTCTTGTTAAAGTTTCCCAAGGCTCGATTAAGGCACACGACGGGCAAGAATCCTACGGGCCACCAAAAGTACTATGCTAAATTAGCAAAAAGGTACTATGGTCCCTTCCAGATTCTTATGCCAATCAACGAGATGGCCTATCAACTCAAGCTGACCAATCATTGGCTCATACACAATGCTTTTCATGTGAGCCTATTAAAGCCTTACAAAGGAGAGCCACCTCAAGAACCAACTATTGAAGACCCACCGGAGATCGAGGACCAAGAGGAGGTGATGCAGCCCGAGTCCATTCTCCGACATGAAGACAAGGTATTAAGAGGCGGTAAGACTATCTAACGATATCTTATTAAGTTTAAGAATTATCCTTTTGAAGATGCTAGATGGATGCAAGGCATACAATTAAAGGATAACCTACCTTGTCAATGCTTACAATGCTTCCCAAGAGTAGGCAAATGTACAAAATGTCAAAAATGAACAAAGTTTTTGTCTTATAAGACTCTCTTTTTCTTTATTTGTGCACAAAAATGAAGTAGTATGCATGCTTAGATCAAGTTTGTGGAGACGACGTCTCCCAAACACCAAGTAGAGCTTGTCACTCTACTACGGAAGACTGATAGGACTGATGTGCAGACATGCTTGCGGCAGCCTCAGGCTCTCAAGCGCCAAATGGACTAGTCATCCATTATGGAATGATGTCGTAGGGTAACATAGGGATCCTCTACTCGCTAAGAAAAGGACTCATGAATATGCTTTATCTTCTCTACACCATAGTCGAGGACGACTATGATTTCAAGAGAGAGGTAATGTCATAATAATCAATATCTAATTCTCCTAAATGATTTTCTCATATTAAACTGATCGTTTAATGTGGGGAAGTGCCAGGGGAGAAAAAGCTAGAATATTGGTTAAGCTAGCAGACCGGCCACAGTAGGGATCCAAAGGAGGGAAAATAGGGATCCAAAGGGGGGGCCATCTGCAAAAGAGCCATGTGCAACAATGGGCTAAAAAGACGCTAAGGTTCAGCCCATTAAGACTTCCAAAATTCTAAGGTTCCAAAATTCAAAGGTTGTGCCCAAAGGTCAACCCTAGGGAAAATTGGATGCTTTGTGTGTGCCCTAAAAGTCTTTGCACATCCCTACATGGGAGGGGGCGAGCCCTAAAGGTAGGGGATGAGAGAGAAAGCCACACACACACACACACACACACACACACACACACACAGGCTCCCTTTACACAAAGGGAATGAAGGACACATATCAACTCCCAAGGCCAGATGCCCACAAGGTGTGCCCAATTTCTATTGGATGACCCTTGAAGTGGACCAATGAGAATTAAGCTAGAGTAAATCTAGTTTAATTAATTTAAAAACATTTAATAAAAGAAACCAATAAGAATTAAGTCTCCTAGAAGACTATTGGGCAGTCTCCCAAGGGGTCCAATGAGCATTCAGGAGCCCCATGGCTTGCCTGATTCCTATTGGCCAGGAGGAAAAGGGGTCCAATGAGAGTTTAGTTTAATTATTTAATTACCTAAAGCTCTCAGAAAAGGGGAAAGGGGGACACATGTCAGAAGGCTATCACTTATGCTGCTTAATTGTAATTGGCTTGACTTGGGGAGGTCCAATGAGGCTGCAGGAAGAGAAAATAGCAAGGGGGCTCGCCCAAGAGAGAGGGGGGGCTGATTTTTGCAAGGCATTATCACACACACACTCACACACAGGTTATGTGTGAAGAAAAAGAAGACTATCTCTTCCCAAGCTTTAATGGAGAGCTCATCACCTACTCCAAGCTTGTGAGATAGAAGCCTACATCGACACTCTCTTGGCATGTGGATGCAAATCCAACCAAGAGCCAAGCTTCAATGCATGCTCATCTCCTCTACCAAGCTAATTACTAAGCTAAGCTATGCTAATATGAGTGATTATGTGAGGAGATGTACATCTTTCTCGTAAGATACTCCTTCTTCCTCTCAATCTACTCTCATACCCTGCTAGCTCTCACCATCTTCGAAGGTGTGTGAGGTCTTGGGTCTGAGAACGGGGATAGTTAAAGTTGTGTTTGTTGAGTGTTTTGGTTAGTGCATGAAGCTTTCATCTTCATTGCACTAGCTAGTCTTGAAGGAACACAAAGAATTGTATTGTACAATGTCTCTCTTGATGGGAGAAACCATAATACAAAGCCTTTTGGAGGGGGGACCGGCTCCATGCAAATCCGGTCCTCAACTGTTCTCAATAGCTTAATTTCTCTCTCTTTTGAAAGTATTGTCGATGCTATCTAACTAGGTGTTATGATTTTTGTTGCTCTCTCCACCCAAGCACTCTTGTAATTCTCATTAGGAATCTATTCTAATGAAATTCCCACTATGTTCATGCTAATTTCCGCTACACATAAGTTATTAGGCCATTAAATGTTACAACTTGTGTCCCCACTGCTTCAAAAATGACTTGTCATTATCTATTGCTTTGGTTTTGTGAAATACATTGTGGGTTTCGTGCTGTAGGTGAAGAGCTTCGTTGATGATTTCTGCAGTGATCTTTACCTTGACTGTAGCTCCATCTTTGTGAGTTAGAGTTGCTTCCCCATTGTATTGAATGGAGCTAACAAGTTCATGGGCTCTTCAAAAATCTGTTCCCGATGGTGGTAGTCTTAAGAAGCTGTCCAATTGTACACATCTAGCCCCTTCTAGCACTTTGGATCTTTGGTGTAACGTCCACAGTTCCTTTGGAAATAGGGTGGCCTTCAGCATCACTCCATCTGCTGCTTGGAATTTCCCAATGAAAATGTTTGCAGGTATTGTTTCTAGTTCCTATTCTGTGATGTGAGATTTCTAGTTTGATGAGATATGAGTGATCTTGTAAGGTGCCACTCTTTTTGTGCTTTCTTGCCAGGCATCTTGAGACCAGTTTCAAGTTAATTTTAGGGTTATGCACTGACCAAAATAGATGTCGGGAAACTGAAAAATGTAAACATTGACCATAAAATGAAAAATGAGCATAACTTTGTCAAAACTACTCCAAATTTGACCAAATTTCACCAGTGCATCTAGGATTACTATAGTCGCAAGGGCATGAGATCATAGATGAAATCTAGTTCTAAGGTACATGAATCGCGATCCATGTTGGGAAACATTTTGAAGATTTGATGATACCATTTGGTAGGGCTCATCAAGGTGATGCCTTGGTCCAAAAATTTTGACATTTGGATCACTGGTTAAGAACTTAGGCCAATTCTTGGCAATTTTCTTTAGACTTAGAGAATTTGGACCTTTTGGTTGGAATTTTGGGATCCAAATGAATTGATACTTCATGGCTAGACTTGATATGATGTCCAAAATCAAATGACGTGATTTTTCTTTGTTTGGACAAAAAGGTACATAGATTGCGATCCATGTTGGGAAGGGTTTTGCACACATGTTCCTATATGTCTTCCTAGCACATTGGTGGAATTTTTCCAAGTTTGTACTTGTTTTTCCTGAGTTTACTCAATTTTCTAGTTTATGGTCATGTTTGTCCCGTCTTGACCATATCTGTTTTTTGGATCCAATTTTGTGAATTTCCCTTTACTGATATCTGATAGTTCATTGACTCCTGATGATTTATGCATGAGAACCACTGTGTTGCCCAACTCCCCACCAAAATTTCAACATTTTTTGGATTCATGTAAAATGAGAAATTGATGCATGCAAATTTCACAATCTTATATGTCATAATAACTAATATCTAATTCTCCTAAATGATTTTCTCATGTTAAACTGATCATTTAATATGGGGAAGTGCTAGGGGAGAAAAAGCTAGAATATTGGTTAAGTTGGAAGACCCGCCACAATAGGGAACTAAAGGAGGGAAAATAGGGATCCAAAGGGGGGGCTATCTGCAAAAGAGAAAGGTGCAACAATGGATTTAAAGACCCTAAGGTTCAGCCCATTAAGACTTCCAAAATGCTAAGGTTCCAAAATTCAAAGGTTGTGTCCAAAGTTCAAAAGCCTAGGAAGATTGGATGCTTTGTGTGTGCTCAAAAAGTCTTCATGCATCCCTACATAGGCGGGGGCGAGCCCTAGAAGTGGGAGATGAGAGAGAAACACACACACACACACACACACACACACACACACACACACACACACACACACACACACACACACACACACACACACACACACACACACACACACTCACAAGCTCCTTTACACAAAGGGAAAGAGGGACACATGTCAGCTCCCTAGCCCAGATGCCCACAAGGTGTACTCAAATCCTATTGGATGGCCATGGAGGTGGACCAATGAGAATTAGGCTCTAGAAAATCTACTTTAATTAATTTCAAAACACTTAATAAAAGAACCAATAAGAAGTAAGCTCTCTATGGACAGTCTCCCAAGTGGTCCAATGAGCATTCAACAGCCCAATGGCTTGCCTGATTCCTATTTTCCAAGAGACAAAGGGGTCCAATGAGAGTTTATTTGTATTAACTAATTACCTAAAGCTCTCACAAAGGGGGACACATGTCAGAAGGCTATCACTTATGTTGCTTAAATTTCATTGGCTAAGCCTGGCATGGGCTAATAGAGTGTGAGCATGAGCAAATAGCAAGAGGGGTCGACCAAGAGAGAGAGGGGCCTGATTTTTCAAAGGCATTATTGCACACACATGTAGACTAGAAAATGTAAATACTTTTTAAATGAAAATTGTTTTTGTCTTATAAGACTAGTTCTTTTTTTATTGTGCACAAATTTAAGTAGTATGCATGCTTAGAATCATGTTTGTGATGGGGACGACGTCTTTCAAACACCAAGTAGAATTTGTCACTCTACTTTGGGAGAATGAAATGGACTCAAGAGCATAAATGCTTGCGAGAGCTAAGTCTCCCAAGCCCCAAATGGATTAGTCGTCCATTTTGGAATGATGTCATAGGATAAAGGATTCTTCACCCACTAAGAAACATGGACTAATGACTAAGGTTTTATCTTCTCTACCTCATAGTTAAGGACGACTATGATTTCAAGAGAGAGGTAATGTCCTAAAATCTAATATCTAACTAACCGAAATGATTTTCTCATATTAAACTGATCATTTAATGGGAGAATAAACAGGAACAAGAGTTAATATATAGGCATGTGCTTTTAGATTTATCTTAGCACGGGACCAAAGTCAATGGGTCCAAATGGGAGATGGTCTAGCAAAGAGCAACATCAACTAATGGATCCTAAAAGACCTTAGAGTTAGCTTCATTAAAGACCTCCAAAGGTTAGTGTTAAAAGTCCTTAGACCTAGGACCTTAGGTAAGCTAGGGCTGAGCTTGAGGTGGGAACCCGGCCCAAGCTTGAGGTGCTTCTCGTGCTTTTTGACTAAGGTGCTTGTCGTGCTTGCTGACTAAGGTGCTTCAAGTACTTGTCGTGCTTGCTGACTAAGGTGCTTGAGGTGCTTTTCATGCTTGATGATTAATGTGATCATGGTGCTTGTCATGTTTTATGACTAAGGTTATTAAGGGGCTTCATGGCTAAGGTGCTTAAGGGGTGAGGTGTTCCAAAAAGTCAACAACATCCATACACAAGGGCGGGCGAGCCCTACAAGTAGGGGCATGAGAGAGAACACACACACACACACACACTGAAGGCAAGCCAAGTCCAAAGAGGCAACAAGGAAACGTGTCAAGCTCCTCCCCATGTTTCCCTCATAAGGTGCCTAAAGCCTATTGGTTGACCTCTAAAGGGGTCCAATGAGAATTTAGTTTATTTAATTAATTGTTTAAGCATTTTTCAAGCCCTCTCTCTCTCAAAGGGGAAAGGAGGACACTTGTCCTAAATGCTACCCTTGTTTCTTGATATGCACAAAGCATGTGATTGTCCAGGCTTGAGGAGGTCCAATCACTTTCAGGCTTGACCTAGAAGAGGGGGTTGACCCAAGCAAGGAGGGGGTGTGCTTGACCATATACCTTCTCCCATTCACTCACACACACTCTCATTCTCATGGTGTTGTCATAAAATCTAATATCTATCCAACCCAAATGATTTTCTTATATTAAACTGATCATTTAATGTGGGAGAATAAACACGAACAAGGGTTAGAATATAGACATGTGCTTTCAGATCTATCTCAACACAGGGCCAATGGTAAAGGGGTCCAAATGAGAGATGGTCTATCAAAGAGCAAGGCTAGATAATGGAGCTTAAAGAACTTAGGGTTAGCTTCATTAAAGACCTCCAAAGGTTAGTGTTAAAAAGTCCTTTGACCTTAGGTAAGCTAGGGCTGAGCTTCAGGTGGGAACCCTGCCCAAGCTTGAGGTGCTTGTCATGCTTGTCGGTACTTGAGGTGCTTGTCATGCTTGTCGACTAGGGAGCCTGAGATGCCAGGCTTGAGGTTCTTTGTCATGCTTGCTGACTAAGGTGCTTGGGGGTAAGGTGTGTAAAAGTCAACAACTATCCCCACAAGGAGGGGGCGAGCCCTACAAGAGGGGGATAGAGAGAGAACACACACACCCTCACACAAGGCAAGCTTAATACAAAGAAATCAAAAGGGACAATCATCAAGCTCATCCTCATGGTGTGCCTAAATCCTATTGGTTGGCCTCCCAAGGGGTCCAATGATAAATTAGTTAGGTTAATTAATTATTTTTGCATTTATCAAGTCCTCTCTCTCAAAGGGGAAAGGGGGATACTTGTACCAAGACTAGCATGCTTGCTTGACATGTCTCTTGCTTGTGATTGGCTAGGCCTGGAGGGGTCCAATGAGCTTCAAGCATGAGCTAACAGGGGGGGGGACCAAAGCAAGCTAGGGGGTTGCTTGAGGTATATACTCTCCCACACACTCTCATTGTGTGAAGTGCAAAGTGCAAGAGCTCCATCTCCTTCTCCAAGCAAGTAGAGAAATTGAGAGCCTACACCAACACTCTTGGCTATGGAATGCAAATACAACCAAGAGCCATGCTTTAATTCTTAAGCTTGCCCTCTTCTCAATCTTCAATACTATGCTATTATGTATGCTAGCAAGAAGAGTGATGATAAGTGAGGAACTAATTCTTTCTCCATGAAATGTTTCTTCTTCTTCTTCCCTACCCTCATTTCCTACTAGCTCTCTCCACCTTCAAAGGTGTTTGAGGTCTTGGGACTGAGGCTCGGGATAGGTAATGCTTTTTGCAAAGTTTATGTTATGCTCGTGATTCATGAATCTTTCCATCTTCATTGCATCACCTAGGTCACAAGGAGCACAAAGATTGTATTGTACCAAGTCTCTCTTGATGGAAGAAACTATAATACAAATGCCTATTGGAGGGGGGACCGGCTCCACATAAATCCGGTCCTCAACTAATGTCATATTCTATGCTCACAAAGTAATTCCACAAAATTATTTTCTCTAATTTCCGCTACTCCCAAAGTTAATCGGCCATTTCCATTACAGTAGTGTGTTGTGCAAGAACTCCATCTCCTTCTCCAATCTTAAGAAGTTGAGATCCTACACCAACAACTCTTGGCTATGGAATGCAAATCCAACGAAGAGCCATGCTTCAATGCTATGCTAGCCATCTTCCTCATCTCCATTACTATGCTACTATGCTATGCTAGGCTCTATGAGTAATGGTATGAGAGGACACTACTTCTTTCCCATAAGGTACTTCCTTTTCCTCTTCTCTACCCTCATCCCTGCTAGCTCTCTCCACCTTTGAAGGTGTTTGAGATCTTGAAACTGAGGCTACGGAAAAGTTAATGATTTCATTAGATTACGTTACGGGCATAATTGTGGTGTATGAAGCTCTCTATCTTCATTGCACCATCAAGGTCTCAAGAAACACAAAGCTTGTATTATACCAAGTCTCTCTTTATGGAAGAAGCTCTAATACAAAAGCCTTTTGGAGGGGGGACCAGCTCCACATAAATCCGGCCCTCAATTGTTGTCAATTTTTCTAATTCTCTCTCTTGCAAAGTATTGTTCATGCCAAGCTAATTAGGTATAATGGCTATGTTTCTACCTCCAATCAAGTTCTCCCTCTATTTTCTTAAATTATTCTCATAAAAATGCTCTCTACAATTCTCTAAATTCCGCTATTCTCAATGTTCATAGTCCATTTTTGTTACAAGACAATTCTTAGATGTCATCAATAGAGTACATTTGTCCCCACCACACCATGTTGTTGTACTAACCCATATCTACCCTGTCACCCTATCATTTCACCTACTTCCAACAATGCAGTGCGCATGTGGCAGTGGGCATGTGTTGGGAGAAGAGGGGGAGATCGACCACTTAGAATATTCAACACAAGCTTTCAAGCCATCACCATCAAATTGTCCACCTCTTCTTCCAATTTCCAAGCGCACACACTCACCTAGACTATCACACACACACACACACACACACACACACACACACACACACACACACACACACACACACACACACACACACACACACACACACACAGTAAACATAGAATTGAAATAGACATGCTTGTAAGAGAGTATAAGAGATGTGTAAGAGATGGAGACTAGATTAGAGAGTACACAGCAAATAACCATAGCTTAAGAGAGTAGAGAAGAGAATCTGCAAGAGAAAGGCCTAAATCTAGCCCCAAACTCCACGGCACCTCTCTTGTGGAGTTGGTATTTAATATATTATTTTGAGTTTAAGGTGCCAAAAATTGAGGCCTCTCTTTTACAACCACTTTACTTTTGCAAATGAGTGAAGCTCATTAGTTCCTTCATGACCCATAAGGGGAGTTCCCACTACAACTATTTACAGAGCCATAGTGGCTTATTGAAATGATGTTGTAAGATACTGTGCAAATATAAAGTGGCCAAGAGTAGTTGCCGTCGCCTCTTCATCAACTCCCCGCACACCACTCTACAAAATCATCATCAACTCAATTAGTAAAATAAATAGACAGCACATAATTAACCATTACGCCCAGCTATCCCAATTGCAACTACCCACTACAACAGGAGGGTGCCCAGTCTCATAACATCCCTCCCACCAGGGATAGCAACTGTCCTCAGTTGCTCAATAGAGAAATCAACTGGACCGTGAGTGATGGAAAGTGTGGAGAAGGTCGGGAAAGTTGCGAAAAAACTTTTCAGGCATCCATTTGGCATCCTCTCTAGGGTGGCCCTTGAAAGTCAAAAGGTAACGGTTATAAACCATTCCAGTGCGTGTAGTGGTGGTCTCATGGTCAACTATTTTCTCGCGGATGAGTTTCTCTTCTTGGTCTACAAGTGAAGGTGGGTCTTCATAAATGTGGTGTGTAGGTAGGGGGTCCTTGGAATGGGCGTAAAAGACTAATGTGAAAGGCATTGTGAATGTGCCAATGTGCAGGTAGGTCTAAATGAAAAGAAACATCGTTAATGACAGTTGAAATTTTGAAAGGTCCATAAAAACGAGGAGCAAGCTTAACAAAGACATTAGTATCAACACTTTTGATCCTTCGTTTTTCGATGCGAAGTAAAACATGATCACCTTCTTTAAATTGGTGTGCCTTGCGGTTCTTGTTAGTATGTTTGGTGTAAAGTTCTTGTGAGTGTTTAATGGCAGAATGCACACTTGCATAAATATCATGAAATTCAGTAGTGAAATCATCAGCGGCAGGCACAACATTAGAAAGACGTGAAGCAGGAGTAGGAAGTGAGTGACCATATACAATTTCAAAGGGAGATTTACCAGTGTGAGTGGTGTTATTGTATGCAAATTGCAAAATATGTAGATAGTCATCCCATTTCTTAGGTTGAGAGGAAACATAAGCCTTCAATAAGTCAATAATAGCGCGGTTGGTGACTTCGGTTTGACCATTAGATTCAGGATGAAATGCAAAAGTGAAGTCAAGTGTAGTGCCAAGATTTTCAAATACAGTAGTCCAAAAAGCACTACAAAATTTTGAGTCTCGATCGGAAATAATCACTTTAGGCAAACCATGATGTGGAAAAATAGTCTTCAGAAACAAAAGTGCAGCTTGATGTGCTGTGAGTGTTTTCTTACATGGAACAAAGTAAGCTTGTTTAGAGAAACGATCAATAATAGTCCATATCATGTCATGTTTGTGTGTGGTGAGTGGGAAACCAGTAACAAAATCCATGGAAATATGTTCCCAAGGTCTTTCAGGAATGGGGAGAGGGTGTAAAAGTCCCAATTTCTTACTTGTAGCTGCTTTGATTTTTTGAAAAATCAAACAAGTTGACACATACTGTTTAACATCCATTCTCATAGCAAGCCAATAGAAATCACGACATAAATTTTGAAAAGTGGCAGCAAATCCTCTATGTCCAGCATAAGGTGGTTTGTGCAATTCTTCAATAATTAATGTACGAAAAGGTTTAGTCACACACAATTTTTGTTTGAAATAAAGGAAGTTTTCTTGAATAGTGTATTCAAGGAATGTGTGTACAGAATTATCAAGCATGTGCAACCATGTCGTTTTGAAGTCAACATCATATGCATAAGTGTCAGGCATAGTGTCAAATGAAGTTCCCGTAATGGTTGATAGATGATTAAGTGAGGGTCTTCGACTCAAAGCATCGGCTACAACGTTTTCTTTACCAGGTTGGTATTGAATGTTGGGCTGAAAAATTTGAATAAAAGCGGCCCACTTAATATGTCTATCATCCATTAAGGGCTGAGAAAGTAAATATTTGATACTTTGTTGATCAATTTTAATGATCAAGTCAGTACCCATTACATAGTGTTTCCAAATTTTCAATGCATGTACCACAACAGTCAACTCTTTATCATATGTACTGAACTTTGTTTCAGACGGTTTGAATTTACGACTTTCGAAAGCAATTGGATGGTTATCTTGCATAAGGACTGCACCGATACCTTTCCCACTAGCATCAGTGACTACCACAAAGAATGGTCTTTCAAAATCAGGCAATTGCAATACAGGTGCATTAGTCAAAGCATGTTGAAGTGCATTAAATGAGCTTTCTTGCAAATCAGTCCATTCATAAGGCGTGTTTTTCTTCAACAAGAGAGTCAAATAATGTGCTTTGTAAGCAAAATTATGAACAAATTTCCTGAAATAGCTACAAAGACCAATAAAAGATCGTAGCTCGTGCAAGTTTTTGGGTCTAGGCCAGGATTGAATGGCTTCAATTTTCCTTGGATTGACATGTATTCCCTTACCCGATACAATATGTCCCAAATATTCAATTTCAGATTGGAAAAATGAACTCTTGTCAGGATTTAAATACAAGTGATTTTGTGCAAGCAGATCAAATACACGTGTTAAATGTTGCTTATGCTCTTCTTCAGATTTACTGAATACCAAAATGTCATCAAAAAATACAATCAAAAAATCTTGATGCTCAATGAAAATGCGATTCATCATGCGTGTGAATGTAGCTGGTGCATTTGTCAAACCAAATGGCATGACAAGAAATTCATAGTGCCCAGTCTGTGTTCTGAAAGCAGTTTTGTAGACATCATGTTCAAACATTTTGACTTGGTGATAGCCTGATTTAAGGTCAATTTTGCTAAAGATGTGTGCGCCTTTCAGTTTGTCTAGTAGATCATCCACTCTAGGAATAGGAAATCTATTCTTAATGGTCATCTTGTTTAAAGCCCTGTAGTCGATACACATACGAAAGGTTCCATTTTTCTTCTTGATAAGAAGTACTGGAGATCTGTATGGTGAACTACTAGGTCGGATTAGGCCTCGGTCAAGTAAATCAGTGATTTGAGTTTGTATTTCCCTGTGTCCGGTACGATTTACACGATAAGGTGCTCTACAAGGAGGTTCACTACCCGGTATGATGTCAATTTTGTGGTCTTCGGGGCGTGATGGTGGAATTCCAGGTGGCAGATCATGCATGAAACAGTCTTTAAATTGTGAGAGAAATTCATCGTGTGTGGAATTACGTGAAGTTTCAGTTTCAGCAGAAATTTGATTTACCAAGACTAGATATGTTTTCCCCTGTTTTCGAGTTGCTCGTTTGGCTTGAGTGTGAGAGAGGAGTGGAAATTTTTTTCGTGCCAGTGTTGCTTGGATGGAGAAAGTTTTATTAATTTGAGTGAGAGATATTGTACGTGTTTTATAATTAATCTACGGGTCAAATTCGTGACGAAATGGCATTCCCAAAATCATATCGAGTCCATGCAATGGTGCTACCAAAAATGTACGTGCTTGTGTGAATTCACCAATGCAAACTTCAACAGTGACTTGAGTTTTACAATTAAAACGTTGATTATTAAAAACAGTTTTGACTTTGTGAGGTGATGAAATTTCAGAGAGTGATAGTTGATGTGCCAATCGTGTGGAAATGAAATCATGGCTACTACCATCATCTAGCAGAATGGTGACATTTTCACCCTTAACAGTGCCTTGCACTTTAAACAAAGTGTGAGGAGATATAGGAGTACCTGAGGATGGGTTGTCATCGTTATCATAATCAGGATCATATCCCTCACCGGAGTTAACTTCCACTTCATTGTCGTCGGGTGTAGCATCTTCGATGAGGTTAAGAGTAGCTCCGTTGGGGCGGTTGTTGTTGAAGGGTTTCTGATTTGAATTCCTGTTGACTCCATTTGAATGGCCATTTGATTGACCATTGCCCTTAGCATGACCATTTGGGCACTTATCTGCATAGTGACCATACTCAAAGCATTTAAAACACTTCACCTTTTTGTTACCATTAGAAGTTGGAGGAGAACGTTGGTTGAAAGAATTTTGGTTGCCTCGTTGCTGGGTGCTGTTGTTGTTATTGCTCGTATGAGGTTGAGCAGTGGTAGGAGGATTGTCAAATCTTCGTCTTTTGAAAAAAGTACGGCTTTGGTGTTTATTTCTGTCAAAGTTAGGAGAAAAAGGAGGTCTCTTGTTGCGGTTAGTGTTGGCAGGTTGATCAATGTGAGAGGAATGTCCACCTTTCTTCTTTTCTGCGTTGAGAGCCAAGTTAATGGCCTTTGACAGAGAATCTGGTTCGAACATATCTACCTCATCACTAATTTGTAGTGCCAAGCCTGATATGTACTTTCGCTTCAATTTCCTGCGATTGACATGTTCAATAGCTTGCAATTGAATTAGACAATTCCAAAAACGGTCAGTGTAACCCTGTACATCTTCATTTCTACCCTGTCGAATTAAATCCCATTGATTTCATGCTTTAGCTTTGTACTGTGTGGGCAAAAATTGGGGCAAAAACACTTTTTTAAATGCATTCCATGTGCGTGGTCTTCTTCCATGTTGTTTGGTGGCGTTCCACCACAATGCAGCGCTGCTAGTGAGATGATTGGATGCACACTTTACCATTTCACGCTCGGGAAAGTCTTCATCATGAAAATAGTCATCTAGTTGACTAACCCATGCTAGAACCGTACTAGCATCTTTAGTACCATCAAAATCTTTGAAAGTGAAGGCTTTTCTGCTAATTTTGTTTTTCTTGGGTGTCGGTTCTGGGTGTCGGTTCAGATTCGGTGCGTGCAAAATGCAATAATTTATCTTCAAGTTCTTGCCTTCGCATGCGTTTATGTGAGTGACTGCTACAAATTTTGAAGCTTCTCTGCAATCGTGGGTGCATGAGGAAGATGTGCCATGATGGCGTGCTTTTCTTTTTTCTTTTTTTTCTCTTTGCTTTTTTTTCTTTAAAAAAATAATAAAATAATAAAATGGTAATGCTTAAAAAGGCTATTTGGTGATATTCACAGATGCAATATGCGGAATAAAATAAAATAAATAACAGAAATATAATGTACTTAGCTGAAAAAGAGCGGTGGCGTCCAATCCAGAATGGCGGTGCGCTAGGAAATTGCCAGAGAAGAGACAGTCCGATTGTGCGTCATCTAGCCGGTCGAATTTTGTAGCATCCGATCTCCCTTACCCCCAAATGATAATATAATTGATAATTTTACGATATGATCACGGCCCGATCCGCGCCCTGTGTTGTAGCAGATAATTGCTAATGATGCGCGGCTTTTGATTGCCGCCTGCTATAATATTTGGATAGGATTCTTGAAAAATAATCGGCCGTATAAATTAAGATGACTGGCAATTTCAAATGTTGTTGGAAGCCAACTGAAGCACAATTTAACTTCGTCTTCAGTGGGGTACGTGGACTTTTTCAACGACCGAAGAGTCGGGAGGTATGATTGCCATTAGGCGGCCAAGGTAGCATGTGAAAGGTCTTTTGGAGGGTTGTGGTTAAAAAGAAATTGGGTAACTATAGTGGGCGGCCGGCTGAGTAAGTGAGGCCTTACTTTTGGGAGCCTAAATTTGAAAAGGCCTGCATGGCAGCGAGTACACAGACGAAGACAGTGCCGTAGGGGAAGATGGGGATTGGCAGGTCGATGTAGGCCTCGGCTGTGCACTTGCCAGGAGGCAAAGTTACTCCCTCGGGCAAGGCGTCCCTTTTGATGTTGGCTTCGATTGTTTTCGAGCAGGTCGACGAGGCACCTTTTGGTCTGCAGGTGCTGCTTCCCACGCGGTCTCGGCAATTGTGTTAGAAGCCAAGAAAATTTCGTTTGAGAGCTAAACTTGCTGTTAGGCAGCCCTTTCCGCAGCAGAATTGAACCGGTGGAGTTTGGGGATGAGGAAGCTCAAGGCAAGGCAAATTACCAAATTTGAAAATTGCCAATCGTTCGAAGCCAAAACCTGTCCGATTCTCCAAGCTTTTTACCTTTTTCTTGCCGATTTCAAAGCCTTGCTGATTTCTTTTTACCCAATTCAACTTCTCTTTCAAAGTCGTAATTGAAGCTTCTCGATTACTTTCAATTCCGAATAGGTTCACCTTCTGGTCCGTATCTTCAAATATACTCAAGATTAGCTAATGCTTGAATTTAGCTGTTGGACATACCCATTCTTGTTCGTCCTGAAGTGGAAACTAGAAGCCGGTTGCCAAAGAGTTGCCGATTGGCCGACAATTGATGCCCAAGCAAAATTTCTTTTGCAAATTCGATCAATTAGTTTAGGAATTGCCACAAATCCTTGAATCTTTGAATTGCAAGGTTGATGAATTGCAATTGAAATTTTGTCGATTAGAGGAACTCCTTCTTAGAACGGAAATCTGGTGCCGATTAATCCTCGAACCTGACGCTCTGATACCACTGTTGGGAGAAGAGAGGGAGATCAACCACTTAGAATATTCAACACAAGCTTTCAAGCCATCACCATCAAACTGTCCACCTCTTCTTCCAATTTCCAAGCACACACACTCACCTAGACTATGACACACACACACAGTAAACATAGAATTGACATAGACATGCTTGTAAGAGAGTGTAAGAGATGTGTAAGAGATGGAGACTAGATTAGAGAGTACACAGCAAATAACCATAGCTTAAGAGAGTAGAGAAGAGAATCTGCAAGAGAAAGGCCTAAATCTAGCCCCAAACTCCACGGCACCTCTCTTGTGGAGTTGGTATTTAATATATTATTTTGAGTTTAAGGTGCCAAAAATTGAGGCCCCTCTTTTACAACCACTTTACTTTTGCAAATGAGTGAAGCTCATTAGTTTTTGCATGACCCATAAGGGGAGTTCCCACTACAACTATTTACAGAGCCATAGTGGCTTATTGAAATGATGTTCTAAGATACTGTGCAAATATAAAGTGGCCAAGAGTAGTTGTCGTCGCCTCTTCATCAACTCCCCGCATTCCACTCTACAAAATCATCATCAACTCAATTAGTAAAATAAATAGACAACACATAATTAACCATTACGCCCAGCTATCCCAATTGCAGCTAACCACTACAACAGGAGGGTGCCCAGTCTCGTAACAGCATGCCTACTGTTTCTACACATAGCCCCAATAGACATCTTATTGAAAATGTGGTGCAACGTTTCTTTTGGGACAATGCCACATAAATTAAACAACTGACTACTTTGGGGCAGCCTTGATCACCGTAATGAAGATAGAGAGCTTCATGCACCACTTGATCTTTGTAGCCTCCTTAACATCCATTCGAACTAAGTGTGTATTTGATTGTGACTTGCAAAAAGATTGGGAGAGAAGAAGAAGAATCAGTTAATTTATCATCATTCATACAATGCCAAGAGACCTCAAAGATATACTACACACACACACACACACACACACACACACACACACACACACACACACACACACACACACACACACACACACATCAGAGCTACCATTTCCTTGTGCAATCAAAGGAAGAGAGAGAGAGAGAGAGAGAGAGAGAGAGAGAGAGAGAGAGAGAGAGAGAGAGAGAGAGAGAGAGAGAAGGCGACAACTTGTGAGTCGCGATGTAATCGCTTCATGGTGGTAGCACTTGGACTTAGAGCTATCATCACCCTAGCCCTCAACTTTCGAGCTCCCCACACCTCGTTTTTGCTGCTCATGATTGAGCTCCTACTGATAGAGAGAGAGAGAGAGAGAGAGAGATAGAGAGAGAGAGAGAGAGAGAGAGAGAGAGAGAGAGAGAGAGAGAGAGAGAGAGAGAGAGAGAGAGAGAAGAGAGAGAGAGAGAGAGAGAGAGAGAGAGAGAGAGAGAGAGGAAGGATTGGCCTTCCTTTATCAAATTAAGAATTGCGTAATATGAAATTGATAATGGATCCTTATCCAGTGAAGTGAGATGCTTACATAAGCTGAGTGCACAAAGGCGCAGGGGAAGAAGTAGCTAGAAGTGAGAAGAAGTCAGAAAAGAAGTGAAAGTTCAAGCACCACACAAGTATGCTAACAGTCGAAAGCTTTGCAAATAGTGGTGATTCTTTAGCTCTTTCTGTTGCGTTTGTTCAGCTAGAGCATGCATGTAGCTCATTACTCGATAGTTCGTGTCGGAGAAGTTGCTCTCTTGTGGTTTGTCTACACATGCCTCTTTGCCTATGGAATTTGTTCAGGATTTCCACAAGATTTTACGGACCAAAATGCCATTACATTTGGTCCCTTATGTCTCTGAAAGTGAGCACAATGGTTAGCCGAAAGGGAGAAGTGTGAACAAGGCACCCTATTGGGGGAACAATGTGCATGTTGTTAGCTAATGGGTGGAAAGGTTACCAAAGAGGGAGCTCCCTCATTGAGTATGGCGCAAGCAACGTCTAGCCCCCCTCATGCATAGATTTAGAACCAAAAAGGTAGGTCTTTTTGCCAAACACAAGAGTATGGGGGTTGATTTGGCTTATGCTTATGCAAGCTTGTCTATGATCAATTTTGCTCTGCAGACAGGCTCCTTTTAGGGCTCCTCTTTTCCTCTCCACAGGTCCAAAGCTCCTCTATGCTAAACTATGGACAAAACAAGTTATTTTCCGCACACTTCATCTTCTCTCAATCTTCAAAGGCCGTTTGGCTTGATGAGCGTTTGAGGCTTTGACACAGAATTTAGCTCCTACTAAACATGCTTTTTAGCTCACATTAGATGGGACGATTATGACGTTATCAATCTTGGGAAGCTCATAGAGATAAGCAAGACATGTATTGACTCTAAGTCTCTTAAATAAAGACCGGTGATGGCGGATGCAGGGTAAATGAGCTATGGAGTAGCGATGGCGGGTGCAGAGTAGCGGTATCTGGCTTTGGTTTTGGCCTGTGAGTTTTCAAAGCCGCTCTGGGTTCTCCTATGTGATTTCACCCCAAGGGGTTGAGGGTTGTTTGTGGTGGTTTTGTGTGTGTGGGCTTGATTGAAGTACCTGGCATTGTTGTCTCTCTGCTCCTCTTTGACCCTTTTTCATAAGCTGTGAGTTTAAATCACGATCCATCCCATCATAGATTGCGATCAATCGCTCAAACAGCTGGAAATTGGTGGTCAATCGCTTAAACAACTGGAAATTGGTAGTCCCCTATCGTGATCGCCTGTCGGGACTCAGGAGTGTCCAAAAGACCGCCTTGAAGCGTGGTGATTGGATGTGAGGTGCACACATACGGTGGGGTAGTTGTCTTTGCTAAGCGATCCGTTGTCTTCAAGTGACACCAGAAGGTGCTTGACCTCCAGGAAAAAACAAGGTAAATATTTACGAAGGCCCACAGAAGAGAGAGAGAGAGAGAGAGAGAGAGAGAGAGAGAGAGAGAGAGAGAGAGAGTGAGCTGCCTGGACTCCAACTAAGTGAGAGAGTGGGGGGCACTCCCATATGCACACATTAAAATTAAAAAACATTCAAATGTCACATGGAGAACATCCAAAAATTTAATTCAATGATAAAAGAATTGCACAAAAAATCTTCGCTTTTTCTTATGTCTTTATGTATGAGTGTTATATTAATTGACCTCATGAAAACATAAAGCATGTAAAATATTAGTGAGAGTTTAAGATTTGATCTAATTCTTGTATAAATATATCAATAGAACAAATTACACAATAAAATGATGCATGCTATTAAATGAAAGAAATCCATAATATCACGACGCTCGAAGCTAGTGCAAAACGGGGGGACTTGCAAGGCCTCGCTTTACCAGGAAATAACCAACTACTAGCAAAACTATTTGCAGACAATTCTCTCCTCTTCTTGAAGGCGTGTCCCTAGGTCATCAGGAAAGCTCTGAAGATTGTACAAATGTTCTCAGTAGCTTCGGGGTCCTAGTGTAATATAGAAAAGTCAAGGCTGATCGCCCTGTCGAAAAATGACTCATTTGACCCTTCTGACTGGTCGGGGAGATTGTCACAAAAGGGAATACCTTCAGACATCTGAGAGCCCCCTTGGGGGTGGACGTAACTCACAAGCGAAGATTTGAGTGGGTACTTGAAAAAGTCAAAACAAAAATGAGTAGGTGGGAGTATGCTCTTGTCCGTTTCACAAGTCGGATAAAAGCGATATAAATGCCTTTATGATCCCTTATATTGCCTTCACTAGCCCGCTTCTCAAGATGGCTAAGTGTCACTGGAAAGAGTTCATAAAATCAATAAAGAGGTTTTTATGGAAAAACAACACAAAATCCTCCAGGCCATGGCAATGGGTCTGTTGCGAATCAGTTGCTCGGCTGGTGAATCAAGGAGGCCTTGGAATTCTCAACCCTGTGGCCCTTGTAGAAGCTTGCTGCGCCAAATTTGTTGTTTCCTTGGCTAAACAAGATCAACTTTGGGCTGTCATGATCAGAGATATGATAGAAGCAGCTAAACTTGGCTCGAAAGGTGGAAAGTAGAGAGGCGTAGAGGTTCATGACAAACTACTAGTCCCGACGTGTTCTACCCTAAGACTAAGGGGTAGCTCAGGAGAATTGGTAAAAAATGCAATAGAGCAGCAGGTGTCTTAAAGTAGGGGGAAGAAACCAGATACTTCAAGAAATCCATTTTGCATTGGTCCCCCTGGCTTTCCAGAGGTATAGATCCTCCACAAAATCCCTATTGGATAGGAACAGCCAGGAGGTTGAATAATAAGGGTTTGAATCGACTTGGGCACTTTTGGGACAATGACAACAAGAGCTGGAAAACCATTGGCCTTCTGGTTACCCAGTACCAACTTCATAGCTTGGAGGTCTTGCTTGTCAACAAAGTGATGCAAGAGCTTGACAAAATAGTGATGCCAATCTGTGATTCGGAGTTTGATTGGAATGCCTGGAAATGACTCGGAAGCAGTCTCTTATGGAAAACCCATCCTAAAGGCATTTATCATACAATGATGCATAAGAAGAATTGGTCGGGCCCCCTTAACAAGATATGGAAAAAACAGTGGCCAGAGGAAAGATGGGAGCAAGTAATGGAGAACATCTGGAAGCAAAAGGTTCTGCAGCACATGAAGGTTCTTTTTATGGAAGGTAATTTGGGGTGCTCTACTGCCGGGGGTGAAGATTCAGGAGAGAGGGATTGGGTCAGATCGATGCTTGGGGTGCAAGTTGGCTAGTGAAGATCTGGCCCACCTATTCATGGAATGCCCCACTATCAAAGGTCTCGCAGGGAAAATATGCAAGTGGGTCCAAAGAACATAGAAAACTGGTTTTTTCAAGACTGATCTATTCCTTGGAGGTAAGAATTCAGGTAGTCTTGCCCTCCTCATAAGCACTCAAATCGTGAGGTACTTCTTCTTACGTAATGTATGACAAGGAGCCGTCGTGTGTTTGAAGGAGGTTTTGAGGTGGCAAGCTTCGCAAAAATTATACAAGAAAGCAAAGTGCTAATATGGACGCTTGGGCCCAAGAAAAACTCGGAGGATTGGTCTAGGACTACTTGTGCCTTGTTGTTAGTAAATGGAATGCCTAGGAAGGGGGAAAATCTTGGCCATGGTAAATAGAAGATCTCACAAGAACATGATAATTGACCTTGTGTATGAAGGACAAGGGGACGGTCGCTAGGGGTGACTGCCCAAATAGCCGATGTAATTATGGTCCCTGGATGATGTCATGGCTCAACACGAGCATGGCAAGACCTTGTAATTTTTTGGGTTGATCAATATAATTCACTCACAATAGTGAGTTTGCACAAAAAAAAAGAGGATACAAATCAATATTGAAAATGTTTAAACGTAATCCCTAATAATAATACATGCATTAAAGTAACAAGGTGACATTTACATATCAAAACAAAAAAGTTGAAAAAAAAATCTTAGTTGTGAAAAAAATCTAAAGCTAATCCTTAATAATAATAATATATGCACTAAAGTAATAAGGTGACATTTGTATATCAAAATCAAAAGTTTTAAAAGATGCTTAGTGGTGAAAAAGTTCTCTCATTTAAAGACAATTTATAGTTTTTCGTTAGAAATTGTCAGTAAATGAAAAGAAAAAATAAAAAAGTACGTTTTAAATCAAAAAGTTGACAAGAAAGTCATTAGATCCTTAAATGAAGAGACCCATTTATAAACTAAACAAAGATTTTTTTTAAAAAGTCAAGTGAGCATTAAAGAGGGGACCAAATAACAATGATGAAAAGAGACACTTACATTATAAAAGAAAAATATAATCTTATAAAGAAAAGTCAAGTGAGCATTAAATAAAGGGACCAAATTAGAATGATGGAAAAACCCATTCATATTATACAAAATATATATAACCTTTATAAAACAAAGAAGTCAATTGAGAATTAAAAAGGGACCAAGTTAAAATGATGAAAAGACCCATATACATTATAAAACAAGCTCACCTGACATGTATCGCCAATCCGTGATTCTTAATCAACGGTCCAGAAAGTGCACCACTTCTCCACCTACTCTTATATGACCTTCTGAAGGCCAACTAGTCTTGCTTGGTGGGAATTGTTGTAGAACCTAACATGGCATACATAGATTGACATCAAGCATCTAGCACTAAAGTAAACGAAGTACAGAGGGCATTGAAAAAATTTTAAAACAAAATTGCGTATATGAAGACTAATTACCTCTATAGCTGTTTGTAACATGATCCAATTTCACGGCATTGACAAAATTTTAAAAATGAAATGGATGTGCATTTATTCTCCAAATCAAGCATATTCAATTTTCTCTTATTTCTCATGAAACGAGAGCGTGCGCGCGTGAGAGAGAGAGAGAGAGAGAGAGAGA